>NC_053025.1:107875775-108130463 GCF_003073215.2 Triticum urartu | reverse complement strand
ACTCCTACGGTATCCGGGAGTTGCACAATCTCATGGTCTAAGGAAATGATACTTGACATTAGAAAAGCTTTAGCATACGAACTACACGATCTTTGTGCTAGGCTTAGGATTGGGTCGTGTCCATCACATCATTCTCCTAATGATGTGATCCCGTTATCAACGACATCCAATGTCCATGGTCAGGAAACCGTAACCATCTATTGATCAATGAGCTAGTCAACTAGAGGCTTACTAGGGACATGGTGTTGTCTATGTATCCACACATGTATCTGAGTTTCCTATCAATACAATTCTAGCATGGATAATAAACGATTATCATGAACAATGAAATATAATAATAACTTAATTTATTATTGCCTCTAGGGCATATTTCCAACAGTCTCCCACTTGCACTAGAGACAATAATCTAGTTCACATCGCCATGTGATTAACACTCACAGGTCACATCGCCATGTGACCAACATCCAAGAGTCTACTAGACTCAATGATCTAGTTCACATCACTATGTGAAAAACACTCAAAGAGTTCTGGGTTTGATCATGTTATGCTTGTGAGAGAGGTTGTAGTCAACGGGTCTTGCCATATTCAAATCCCTATGTATTTTGCAAAACTTTATATCATAGATGCTACTACCACGTTCCACTTGGAGCTATTCCGAATTGTTGCTCCATTATACGTATCCGGTATCTCTACTCAGAGCTATCCGGATAGGTGTTAAGCTTGCATCGACGTAACTCGTTACGTCGAACTCTTTATCACCTCCATAACCGAGAAACATTTCCTTATTCCTCTAAGGATAATTTTGACCGCTATCTGGTGATCCACTCCTAGATCACCTTTTACCCTCTTCCCAGACATGTGGCAAGGCACACATCAGGTGCGGTACTCAGCATGGCATACTGTATAGAGCCTATGACAAAAGCATAGGGGACGACCTTCGTCCTTCCTCTTTCTTCTGCCGTGGTCAATCTTTGAGTCTTACTCAACTTCACACCTTACAACTCAGGTAAGAACCCCTTCTTTGACTGATCTATTTTGAACTCCTTCAAAAACATGTCAAGGTGTGCGTTCTTTGAAATTACCATCACGCGTCTTGATCTATCTCTATAGATCTTGATGCCCAATATGTAAGCAGCTTTATCCAGGTCTTCCTTTGAAAATCACTCTTCAAACAACCGTTTATGCTTTCTAGAAATTCTACATTATTTCGGATCAACAATATGTCATCCACATATACTTATCGGAAATGTTGTAGTGCTCCCACTCACTTTCTTGTAAATACAAGTTTCCAGCAAACATTGTATAAACCTAAAAGCTTTGATTACTCCATCAAAGCATATATTCCGACTCCGAGATGCTTGCTCTAGTCCATAGAAGGATTGCCGGAGCCAGCATACCTTTTAGCATCCTTAGGATCGACAAAACCTTTTATTGTATCACATACAACTTTTTCTTACAAAAACTGGTAAGAAAACTTGTTTTGACATCCATCTGTCAGATTTCATAATCGAAAAATACAGCTAATGCTAACATGATTCCGACGGACTTAAGCATCGCTACGGGTGAGAAATTCTTATCGTAGTCAACTCCTTGAACTTGTGAAAAGATTCTTTCCCACAAGTCGAGCTTCATAGACGGTAACATTACCGCCCACGTCCGTCTTCTTCTTAAAGATCCATTTATCTCAATGGCTTGCCGATCATCGGGCAAGTCCACCAAAGTCCATACTTTGTTCTGATACATGGATCCTATCTCGGATTTCATGGCTTCTAACCATTTGTCGGAATATGGGCCCACCATCGCTTCTCCATAGCTCGCAGGTTCATTGTTGTCTAACAACATGATATCTAAGACAGGATTACCGTACCACTCAGGAGTAGTACATACCCTTGTCGACCTACGAGGTTCGATAGCAACTTGATCTGAAGCTTCATGATCACTATCATTGACTTCCTATTCAACAGACATAGGCGCCACAGAAAACATCTTTCTGTGTTGCATCACTTTCTGGTTGAAATAAAGGTTTGACAACCTCATCAAGTTCTATCTTCCTCCCACTCAATTCTTTTGACAGAAACTCCTTCTCGCGAAAGGACCTGTTCTTAGCGACAAACAATTTGCCCTCGGATCTGAGATAGAAGGTATACCCAACTGTCACCTTTGGGTATTCTATGAAGATGTGTTTGTCCGCTTTTGGGTTCGAGCTTCTCCGGCTGAAGCCTTAAGCATCGCAGCCCCAAACATCATGAAACGACAACTTTGGTTTCTTGCCAAACCAATGTTCATACGGCGTCATCTCAACAGACTTATATGGTGTCCTATCTAAAGTGAATGCAGCTGTCTCTAACGCATAACCTCAAAATGAAACGATAGATCGGTAAGAGACATCATAGATCGCACCATATCTCATAAGGTTCGATTACGACGTCTGGACACTCCATAACCTTGTGGTGTTCCAGGTGGCTTCAACTGTGAAACAATTCCACAATGTCTTAAGTGATTGCCAAACTCATAACTCGGAAAATCCCCTTTTGATCAGATCGTAGGAACATGATCTTATTGTTATGATGATTCTTAACTTCACTCTGAAATTGCTTGAACTTTTCAAACGTTTCAGACTTGTGCTTCATTAAGTAGATATACCTATATCTACCCAAATCGTCAGTGAAGATGAGAAAATAGCGATATCCACCGCACGCTTCAATTCTCATTGGATCACATGCATCAGCATGCATGATTTCCAACAAGTCACTTGCCCGTTTCATTGTACCTGAAAACGGGGTCTTAGTCATCCTGCCCATGAGGCATGGCTCGCATGTGTCAAGTGATTCAAAATCAAGTGACTCCAAACATCCATCGACATGGAGTTTCTTCATGCATCTTACGCCAATATGACCTGAGCGGCAGTGCCACGAGAAAGTGGTACTATCATTATTAACTCTATATCTTTTGGCGTGAACATGTGTATTACCACGACCGAGATTCAATGAACCATTCACATAGGGTGCATGACCATGAAAGGTATTATTCATGTAAACAGAATAACCATTATTCTCTAACTTAAATGAATAACCGTATTGCAATGAACATGATCTAATCATATTCATGCTCAACGTAGACACCTGATAATATTTATCTAGGTTCAATACTAATCCCGAAGGCAGATGGAGCGTGCGATGGTGATCTCATCAACTTTAGAAACACTTCCAACACACATCGTCACCTCGCCCTTAGCCAGTCTCCGTTTAGTCCGTAGCTTTTGCTTCGAGTCACCAATAATAGCAACTGAACTGGTATCCAATACCCAGGTGCTACCAGGAATACTAGTAAGGTACACATTAATAACACGTATATACTTTGTTGAAGTTGCCAGCCTTCTTATCTACCATGCATTTGGGGTAATTCCGCTACCAGTGACCGTTCCCCTTACAATAGAAGCACTTAGTCTCGGGTTCGGGTTTAACCTTGGGTTCCTTCACTGGAGTGGCAACTGGTTTGCCATCCATGAAGTTTCCCTTCTAGC
The DNA here is from genome assembly GCF_003073215.2 of Triticum urartu. Taxonomy (NCBI): domain Eukaryota; kingdom Viridiplantae; phylum Streptophyta; class Magnoliopsida; order Poales; family Poaceae; genus Triticum; species Triticum urartu. Next base: position 108,126,940 of record NC_053025.1, on the reverse strand, counting down.
CCTTGCCCTTCTTGAAACCAGTGGTCTTGTTAAACCATCAACACTTGATGCTCCTTCTTTGATTTCTACCTTTTGCGGTCTTAAGCACCGCGAACAGCTCCGGGATCAACTCCATCCCTTGCATGTCATAGTTCATCACGAAGATCTAGTAGCTTAGTGATAGTGGCTAGAGAACTCTATCAATCACTATCTTATCTGGAAGTTTAACTCCCACTTGATTTAAGTGATTGTAGCACCCAGACATTCTAAGCACATGCTCACTAGCTGAGCTATTCTCCTCCATCTTGTTGGCAAAAGAACTTGTCAGAGGTCTCACACCTCTCAACACGGGCATGAGCCTGAAATCCCAATTTCAGCTCTTGGAACATCTCATATGTTCTATGGCGTTCAAAATGTCATTGGAATCCCGATTCTAGCTAAGTCATAAAGTATGGTGCACTAAACTATCAAGTAGTCGTCAGGATGTGTCTGTCAGGTGTTCACAACATCCACAGACGACGTTGTAGGGGTTTGCACATCGAGCGGTGCATCAAAGACGTAAGTCTTCTGTGCAGCAGTGAGGACACTCCTCGGACTACAGACCTAGTCCTCATCATTGATTACAATATCTTTCAACTTAATCGTTCTCTAGGAACGTATTGAAACAGGGAGCTACAACGTGAGCTATTTATCTACAACATATTTGCAAAGACAATTTAGACTATGTTCATGATAATTGAGTTCATCTAATCAAATTATTTAATGAACTCCCACTCAGATAGACATCCCTCTAGTCATCTAAGTGAAACATGATCCGAGTCAACTAGGTCGTGTCTGATCATCACGTGAGACGGACTAGTCAACATCGGTGAACATCTTCATGTTGATCGTATCTTCTATACGACTCATGCTCGACCTTTCGGTCTTCCATGTTCCGAGGCCATGTCTGTACATGCTAGGCTCGTCAACACCCATTGTATTCGAACGTTAGAATCTATCACACCCGATCATCACGTGGTGCTTCGAAACAACGAACCTTCGCAATGGTGCACAGTTAGGGGGAACACTTTTCTTGAAATTTTAGTGAGGGATCATCTTATTTAAGCTACCGTCGTTCTAAGCAAATAAGATGTAAAACATGATAAACATCACATGCAATCAAATAGTGACATGATATGGCCAATATCATTTTGCTCCTTTTGATCTCCATCTTCGGGGCTCCATGATCATCGTTGTCACCGGCATGACACCATGATCTCCATCATCATGATCTCCATCATCGTGTCTTCTCGAAGTTGTCTCGTCATCTATTACTTCTACTACTATGGCTAACGCTTTAGCAATAAAGTAAAGTAATTACATGACGTTTATGTTGACACGCAAGTCATAAATAAATTAAGACAACTCCTATGGCTCCTGCCGGTTGTCATACTCATCGACATGCAAGTCGTGATTCCTATTACAAGAACATGATCAATCTCATACATCACATATATCATTCATCACATCCTTTTGGCCATATCACATCACAAGGCATATGCTGCAAAAACAAGTTAGACGTCCTCTAATTGTTGTTGCAAGTTTTTACGTGGCTGCTATAGGTTTCTAGCAAGAACGTTTCTTACCTATGCGAAAACCACAACGTGATATGCCAATTTCTATTTACCCTTCATAAGGACCCTTTTCATCGAATCCGATCCGACTAAAGTGGGAGAGATAGACACCTGCCAGCCACCTTATGCAACTAGTGCATGTCAGTCGGTGGAACCAGTCTCACGTAAGAGTACGTGTAAGGTCGGTCCGGGCCGCTTCATCCCACGATGCCGCCGAATCAAGATAAGACTAGTAACGGCAATTAAATTGACAATATCGACGCCCACAACTGCTTTTGTGTTCTACTCGTGCATAGAAACTACGCATAGACCTAGCTCTGATACCACTGTTGGGGATCGTAGCAGAAATTTAAAATTTTCTACGCATCACCAAGATCAATCTATGGAGTAATCTACCAACGAGGGGAAGGAGAGTGCATCTACATACCCTTGTAGATCGCTAAGCGGAAGCGTTCAAGTGAACGGGGTTGATGGAGTCGTACTCGTCGTGATCCAAATCACCGATGATCCTAGCGCCGAACGGACGGCACCTCCGCGTTCAACACACGTACGGAACGGAGACGTCTCCCACACCTTGATCCAGCAAGGAGGAGGGAGAGGTTGAGGAAGAGAGTCCAATAGCAGCATGACGGCGTGGTGGTGATGGAGTGGCAGTTCTCCGGCAGGGCTTCGCCAAGCTCACGCGGAGGAGAGGTATTGGAGGGGAGGGGCTACGCCAGGTTCAAGGTGTGGCCGCCCTCCCACCCCTCCACTATTTATAGGTGGGGAGAGAGGGGGGGCGGCCCCCCTAGATCCCATCTAGGGTTGGGGGCGGCGGCCAAGGGGGGGAGGAGTGCCTCCCAAGTCAAGTGGAGGCCCTCCCCCTTAGGGTTTCCCCTCTCCCATGCGCATGGGCCTTGGGGGGGGTTGGTGCCCTTGGCCCATTAAGGTTAGGGCGCCCCCCTACAGCCCATGCTGCTGTATTGGACGTGGTGGAACATTTTCCGGACCCCTCCGGAATCCTCCGGAACCTTCTGGAAGCTTCCCGGTACAATACCGGAAAAAACCGAACTTTTCCCGGAACCCGAACAACAACTTTCCATATATAAATCTTTACCTGCGGACCATTCCGGAACTCCTCGTGACGTCCGGGATCTCATCCGGGACTCCGAACAACATTCGGTAATCACATACAAGTCTTCCTAATAACCCTAGCGTCATCGAACCTTAAGTGTGTAGACCCTACGGGTTCGGGAACCATGCAGACATGACCGAGACAACTCTCCGGCCAATAACCAACAGCGGGATCTGGATACCCATGTTGGCTCCCACATGTTCCACGATGATCTCATCGGATGAACCATGACGTCGAGGATTCAATCAATCCCATATTCAATTCCCTTTGTCCAGCGGTATTGTACTTGCCCGAGATTCGATCGTCGGTATCCCGATACCTAGTTCAATCTCGTTACCAGCAAGTCTCTTTACTCGTTCCGTAACACATCATCCCATGATCAACTCCTTGGTCACATTGTGCACATTATGATGATGTCCTACCGAGTGGGCCCAGAGATACCTCTCCGTTTACACGGAGTGACAAATCCCAGTCTCAATTCGTGCCAACCCAACAGACACTTTTGGAGATACCTGTAGTGTACCTTTATAGCCACCCAGTTACGTTGTGACGTTTGGCACACCCAAAGCACTCCTACGGTATCCGGGAGTTGCACAATCTCATGGTCTAAGGAAATGATACTTGACATTAGAAAAGCTTTAGCATACGAACTACACGATCTTTGTGCTAGGCTTAGGATTGGGTCGTGTCCATCACATCATTCTCCTAATGATGTGATCCCGTTATCAACGACATCCAATGTCCATGGTCAGGAAACCGTAACCATCTATTGATCAACGAGCTAGTCAACTAGAGGCTTACTAGGGACATGGTGTTGTCTATGTATCCACACATGTATCTGAGTTTCCTATCAATACAATTATAGCATGGATAATAAACGATTATCATGAACAAGGAAATATAATAATAACTAATTTATTATTGCCTCTAGGGCATATTTCCAACACTATTGAGCCCTGGAATGTCGACGCAGACGCGCAGCCCGCTGTCCTCGCCAGGATGGGGCGCTGCGCCGGGTGGTGGGCGGCGGTCGCCGCGCATGATCCTTGCTTCTTGAAGCTCCTGGGTAGCCTTGATAATGAACTCCTGAGCACCGGGCGCTTCTCGCCCAGCTCTCTCTTGAGGGAAGTGTGTAGCGAAGCACGCCTCCATGTGGTGCCCGAGCGCCTCCCTCGTGATGTTGGCTAGGTCTGAGGCCCTCCAGAAGAGAGCCCCCGAGCCTCGCCCGAGGAGGGCGCCGGGCACGCCTTCCTATGCGAGGGAGGGAGGCGCCCCATGTGTTGGTGCCGATCCTGAAGTGGCGCCGCTGGAGACGCCGCTCTCCTGAGGCCCTGTGCGGAGTAGTTGCTTCTTCTTCTTGGGGACGGCCTCAGGAGGGTACTGGATGCCCTCGCTGTCGGGGTCTTTGATCGCTGCGGCTTGGAAGGCGCACTCCAGGGAGCACACCACATCTCTTTATTTGCAGGGGACCGTGATGATTCCGCTACTTCCTGGCATCTTGAGGGTGTTGTAGCCGTGGTGGGTCACTGCCATGAACTTGGCCATTGCTGGGTACCCAAGGATTGCATTGTATGGCACACGGATGTGGGCGACGTCAAAGTCGATGAGCTCGGTGCGGTAGTTGTCGCGTTGGTCGAAGGTGACAGGGAGGTGGACTTGCCCTATCAGGGTGGTGGAGCCGTCGGTCACTCCTGAGAAAGGCTTGGTAGGTTGTAGCTAATCGTAGGGCACTTGAAGGATGTCGAACGTCTCGACGGACAGGACACTGAGCCCCACGCCGCCGTCATGAGGGTCTTGGTGATTTGGACATTGCTAATGACGGGTGAACAGAGCATCCGGAGGACGCCGGCGGTTGCCGCGCATTTGAGCTAGTCCGCCGAGCTGAAGGTGATGGAGTACTTGGACCACCTGAGCGGGCATGTGGCCTCGAGCCTGGGGAGGGCCGCGTTCACCTCACGAGCAAACTGCTTGAAGATGCGTCGGGAAACCGGGGCCTGAGCGCCCAAGATGCAGGCGATAGCATGCGGCTCCTGGAAGCCCCTAGCCCCCTTGTCTTGATTATGGTCGTCGTTCCTTCTTGGTGGTGACGGCAACAGAGGGAGGCCAGGATTGCCCTGAGGACAATCCTCGCGAGGCTGGTCACACCAGGCGCCCTCACGAGGCTGCTCCTGCCAGTGGTCCTCATGAGGCTGGTCACGCCACTCCTGGCAGGGGCTGCGGTCGTCCCAGTGTCCTCCACTTTGTCCTCCTCCTTGGCCGTAGCCCGGTCATTGCACTCGGGACATCGACCGAAGCGTCCATCTCGGATGGCCCTGAGCTCTTGGCAATCATTGGTGCTGTGGATGTGTACGTTGTGGAAGGCGCAGAATGGACGGCTGCTCTTGGACGACTCGGGGTGGTCTCGGCCGTGATTCGTGTCCGTCTCCACCGCAAGCATGGCTACTCCTTTGCACTTCACGTCCTTGACCTTGGCTTTCTTCTTTTCTGGGTCAGGAGCAGGGAGCTCGAGGAGGGAGAGACGCCCTTTCCTCAGCTCTTGCGCACTTGGTCACCATGTTGAACAGCTCTAGAGCCATGCATAGCTCCTCGTGGATGGCGAGCTCCTCCTTCATCTTGACGTTGCGGACGCCATCAGAAAATGCTGAGATGATGGCCTCATCCGTCACCTTGGGGATCTTGAGGCGAACATTGTTGAAACGCTGGATGTACTTCTGCAGGGTCTCTCCGTGCTGTTGCTTGATGCGGCGCAGGTCACCCACGGCCGGAGGGCGGTCGCGAGTGCCCTGGAAGTTGGCGATGAAGTAGTCGCGCATCTCACCACAGGAGGAGATTGATCCCGCGGGCAGGTTCAGGAGCCACGAGCGAGCGCCATACCTGAGAGCTATGGGAAACTAGTTCGCCATGACTTTTTCATCGCCGTTGGCCGCCTCGATGCTCATCTCGTAGAGCTGCAGGAACTCCGTGGGGTCGGGGGTGCCGTCGTAGCACGGAGGCAGATCCGTCTTGAACTTGCTTGGCCAAACGACGGTGTGCAGCTTGGGAGTGAAGGCTCGACAGCCTGCTGTGTTCACCGTAGCCCGTCGTGGAGGAGCCTGGTCTTGGTACCCACGCACCGCCACTGCAAGCGGCGCACGGTATTGACGTGGTGGTGCGGGGAGTGCAGGAGCGTTTTCTTACAGTTGGGGAACTTCTTGGAAGCTTCTTTCTTCATGCGCGGGCACGCGGCGTGGCGGATCACGCCCCGGGACCGCGCGTCTCGGGGCGAGGATGCCTTCTTGGTGTGGAGGAGGCGGGGGTGCTCCATGTGTCACGTGTCTCGGCGCGAGGGCGCCATCTTGATGCAGGGGCGGCGGAGGCGCCCCGTGAGCTATGTCTCCTGCGGCCGGAGGCGGGCGAGGCAGCGAGAGGGATGGTGCAGGAGATGCCCCAGCGGTGCTGATGAGCTCGGTGATGCGGTCCAGCCAGTCCTCGTAGAGTTCGTCGACTAGGCGGTAGCGCAGGAGCTCGTGTGCCATGAGCAGCGCGGCCTACGCGTCCGTGGGCGCGAGACGAGCGTGGGACGATGAGCCGGCCGGAGTCAGCGACTGGGTGGGTGGCGGTGCGGCCATCCCGTCGCACGGAGGGGTCCAGTGATGATGCTTGCTACTTGTTTGCTGCCGGTCCGGTAGCGGCGTTAGCAATAGGTGATGGAGAACGGCGGGGAGCTCCGCCAATGGATGTCGTCTGGGTGACATAAGTGGCCAGGGCGGCTCGGCGCTCGGCACGAGCTCGACGAGCGTCTGATATGGACGTGGTGGAGTCACGGAACGTGGATCGACGGAAGGAAAGCTTCAGCGCACCCCTACCTGGCGTGCCAAATGTCGGATTTCAGGTTCTGGTAAAACCCTTGAGGTTCGAACATTGGGGTGCGCACGAAGATCTTTCCCCCTAGCTCACGCTCTCGCAACGATCTCAGAACCTAACTCGCCGAACCCAAAGAACAAATGACACAAGGTTCATACTGGTTCGAGCCACCAATGTGGTGTAATACCCTACTCCAGTGTGGTGTGGTGGATTGCCTCTTGGGCTGAGGATGAACAAGTACAAGGGAAGAACGGCCTCCTGAGGAGAGGTGTTCTTGGGCTCGATGATCTTGTGTGTGAGAGGATGGAATGGATCCGATCCAAGATGAGTTCTCTCCTAGATTTGTTGCCTCCTACTGTGGTGGATAGTCCTATTTATAGAGGCCCTGGTACTCTTCCCAAATGTTAGGCGGGAAGGGATCCAACAATGGCCAATTTGAAGGGGGGCAACTAGTACAAGCTATCCTAACAAAAGGTGGTCTTCGCCTGCCAAAGGCTCTGGAGGTGACGATGTCTTAGGCTCCACGGTGACCTCCGTCCTAGCGTCCTGCTGGTCTTGGTCTTGTTGCACCGATATAGAAACCTTTGCCTGATGCCTCGGGACTCCTCACCTGCACCGGCCCCTTTAGCACGAAAGAGGAAACAAGGACACTGTGCGAGCTGGCGCCCGTCTGGTGCCCGCCTGGCCTTGGTCGTCATGGCTTGCATCACAGGAACCTCGCGAGGTGCCCCTCGCCTTGATCTCTCTGCCCCTCACAAGCCAGCCTAGTGAGGCCGCCCCCGAGGAGGTCTTGCGTCATCCGCCTCACGAGGGTCTTGAGTGTTTGCTGGTGAAGATGGGTCGTACAGGCCCGCTGGTGGAGCCACGCCATGGGCTGCAGGCAGGCAAGTCTGGGGACCCCCGTTCCCAGGACGCCGACAAATAGTTAATTCAGTGGGCTCACTCAAAATTGTTTGATCACATGGCAAACTCAAATCATCAACATAGTCCTCTAAAATAGCTGGTGTGATCAAAGTAGTAGGTAGCTCATCGCATGGTGCATTTAAATTGGCAAGACATTCATCATACTCATGTGGAGGTGGAAGATCAGTACCTTTGTCATTACCTCTTATGATCAACTCAAATGATGTAGGCACTCTCGGTGGTGATGTGTCACATGGTGGAGGTGATGTAGTCCACGCAACAACGGATGTGGTTGTCGTAGTATGCCTAGTAGTTGAAGGGACAGCCGTATCAACTCTTGGAATGTGCACCTTGCGATTGTTCTCCTTATGGCCAACACGTCGTTTTATTTCCTGTTCAACTTTGCAAGTTGATACGTCTCCAACGTATCTATAATTTTTGATTGCTCCATGCTATTATATTATCTATTTTGGATGTTAATGGGCTTTATTTTACACTTCTATATCATTTTTGGGACTAACCTACTAACCGGAGGCCCAACCCAAATTGCTGTTTTTTTGCCTATTTTAGGGTTTCGAAGAAAAGGAATATCAAACGGAGTCCAAAAGGAATGAAACCTTCGAGAACATGATTTTCTCAACAAACGTGATCCAGGAGACTTGGATTGGCCGTCAAGAAACAAGGGATGAAGGCACGAGGCAGGGGGCGCGCCTACCCCCCTGGGTGCGCCCTCCACCCTCGTGGGCCCTTCGTTGCTCCATCGACGTACTTCTTCCTCCTATATATATCCACGTACCCCCCAAACATCCAGGAGCACCACGAAAACCTAATTCCACCACCGCAACCTTCTGTACTCAAGAGATCCCATCTCGGGGCCTTTTCCGGAGCTCCACTGGAGGGGCATTGATCACGGAGGGCCTCTACATCAACTCCATGGCCTCTCCGGTGATGTGTGAGTAGTTTACTTTAGACCTACGGGTCCATAGTTATTAGCTAGATGGCTTCTACTCTCTCTTTGGATCTCAATAAAAAGTTCTCCTCGATTTTCTTGGAGATCTATTTGATGTAATCTTCTTTTGTGGTGTGTTTGTCGAGATCCGATGAATTGTGGGTGTATGTTCCAGATCTATGAACAATATTTGATTCTCCTCTGAATTCTTTTACGTATGATTGGTTTATATTTGCAAGTCTCTTCGAATTATCAGTTTGGTTTGGCCTACTAGATTGATCTTTCTTGCAATGGGAGAAGTGCTTAGCTTTGGGTTCAATCTTGCGGTGTTCGATCCCAGTGACAGAAAGGGAGCCGATATGTAATGTATTGTTGCCATCGAGGATAAAAATATGGGGTTTATATCATATTGCATGAGTTTATCCCTCTACATCATGTCATCTTCCTTAAAGCATTACTCTGTTCTCTCGAACTTAATACTCTAGATGCATGCTGGATAGCGGTCGATGTGTGGAGTAATAGTAGTAGATGCAGGCAGGAGTCGGCCTACTTGTCTCGGACGTGATGCCTATATACATGATCATACCTAGATATTCTCATAACTATGCTCAATTCTATCAATTGCTCGACAGTAATTCGTTTACCCACCGTAATACTTATGCTCTCAAGAGAAGCCACTAGTGAAACCTATGGCCCCCGGGTCTATCTTCCAATACTTAGTTATTTCCTTTGTCTTTATTTTACTTTGCATATTTATTTCTCTTTATCATAAAAATACCAAAAATATTATCTTATCATATCTATCAGATCTCACTCTCGTAAGTGACCGAGAAGGGCTTGACAACCCCTTTATCGCGTTGGTTGCGATGTTCTTATTTGTTTGTGTAGGTGCGTGGGACTTGAGCGTGATCTCCTACTGGTTTGATACCTTGGTTCTCAAAAACTGAGGGAAATACTTACGCTGCTTTACTACATCACCCTCTCCTCTTTAAGGGAAAACCAACACAGTGCTCAAGAGGTAGCAAGAAGGATTTCTGGCGCCGTTGCCGGGGACATTCGCGCCAAGTCAAGTCAAGATTTGACTCCCACAACGAGTCATTTCTAGCGCCATTACCAAGTCAAAATATACCAAGTACCCATCACAAGCTCTTATCCCTCGCATTACATTATTTGCCATTTGCCTCTCGTTTTCCTCTCCCCCACTTCACCCTTGCCGTTTTATTCGCCCTCTCTTCCTCTCTCCCTCTCTTTCCAGCCGCCTCTTTTTCCTTCCTGCCTTCTGTGTGCTTGTTCTTTTTGCAACCTGTTGCCTTCATGTCTGAAACTGGGGAGGTTATCGTTGATAAGGATAATAATATGGAAAATTTTGATGCTTTTGATGACCCTCCTGAAAACCCTTCTATTTTACATACTAAAAAGTTTCGGATTGGTAGAGGTAATATCATTGGGAAGGGGGTTATCCAAGATTTCTTTACTTGTGCCAGTGCTTTGCCTTCTATGGGTAGTTCTATCCTTCATAGAACTAGTAGTCTTGCGGACGCTATCGCCATGCTTGTAGTTGAACTTGAAAGGCAATTTATGCACATGAATCCTTGCATACAAAGGATTTTCCTAGAATTTTCTAATATTGAGCATTCTTTTGTTAAGCGTGCCACTACTATCTTTTTGGCTCATGAGTTTAGATTTATAATAAAAGAGGCCAAAGAAATCTTTTCCCACTATAGGGTGGACTCTGGCCGTCCTCCCATAGAGGCAATCCTCTTTGATCAAGAGGAAATAATGCGTTTTCAATCTTTAGACTATGTTGCTTTTAATGAGAACCTTAGAAAAAAGGTCCCTACCAACTTAATGATGATTTTGCTATTGGGAATAACGAGCTAGGTTATTCTCTCGAGTCTATGCTCATGAAGTTTTGTCAAAAGAATGCTTATAATGATGAATTGGTTGTGCAATATGAAGGGCCATAGGAGGAACCTATACCTCCCAAAATTGATCTTGGGGACTTTTGTCCCATTAAATTTAGCCCTTTTGATTACTTTTTCTTGCCTCAAAGAAAAGTTGCTGCTGAACGTAGAGAATATGAAATGAGTTTTCGTGATTTATCCTATTATTATGGCAACACCTAGATCTATCTTCGCTTTTATGCCTAGCTAGGGGCGTTAAACGATAGCGCTTGTTGGGAGGAAACCCATTTTATTTTTATTCCTTGATTTTTTCTCCTATTTAATAATAAATAATTTACCTAGCCTCTGTTTTGGTTGTGCTTTTTGTGTTTACTTAGTGTTTGTGCCAAGTAGAACAGTTAGGAAGACTTGGGGAAAGTCTTTTTGATCTTGCTGTAGAAAACAGAAAATTTAGCGCTCACGAGAATTGCTGCCATTTTTATTTCTAAGGTGCTATTTAGTTAATTATTTTTTTAGATGATTAATAGATAAATTCCTCACGTCCAGAAATTTATTTTAGAATTTTTGGGGTTCCAGAACTTGCGTTAGCTACAGATTACTATAGGTTGTTCTTTTTTTGACAGATTCGATTTTTCTTGTGTTGTTTGCTTATTTTGATGAATCTATGGCTAGTAAAATAGTTTATAAACCATAGAGAAGTTGGAATACATTAGGTTTAACACCAATATAAATAAAGAATGAGTTCATTACATTAACTTGAAGTGGTGTTTTATTTTCTTTCGCTAACGGAGCTCACGAGATTTTCTATTTTGAGTTTTGTGTTGTAAAGTTTTCAAGTTTTGGGTAAAGATTTGATGGATTATGGAACAAAGAGTGGCAAGAGCCAAAGCTTGGGGATTACCATGGCACCCCAAGGTAATATTCAAGGACACCAAAAAGCCTAAGCTTGGGGATGCCCCGAAAGGCATCCCCTCTTTCGTCTTCGCCTATCGGTAACTTTACTTGGAGCTATATTTTTATTCACCACATGATATGTGTTTTGCTTGGACCGTCTTGTATGATTTGAGTCTTTGCTTTTTAGTTTACCACAATCATCCTTGCTGTACACACCTTTTGAGAGAGGCTCACATGAATTGAAATTTATTAGAATACTCTATGTGCTTCACTTATATCTTTTGAGTTATATAGTTTTTGCTCTAGTGCTTCACTTATATCTTTTAGAGCACGGTGGTGGATTTGTTTTATAGAAACTATTGTTCTCTCATGCTTCACTTATATTATTTTGAGAGTCCTTTAGAACAAAATGGCAATAATAAAAACTTTCATATAAGTGCATTGAATACTATGAGAAGTTTGATACTTGATAATTGTTTTGAGATATGGAGATGGTGATATTAGAGCCATGCTAGTTGAGTAGTTATGAATTTGAGAAATACTTGTGTTGAAGTTTGTGATTCCCGTAGCATGCACGTATGGTGAACCGTTATGTGATGAAGTCGGAGCATGATTTATTTATTGATTGTCTTCCTTATGAGTGGCGGTCGGGGACGAGCGATGGTCTTTTCCTACCAATCTATCCCCCTAGGAGCATGTGCGTAATACTTTGCTTTGATAACTTGTAAGTTTTTGCAATAAATATGTGAGTTCTTTATGACTAATGTTGAGTCCATGGATTATACGCACTCTCACCCTTCCACCATTGCTAGCCTCTCTAGTATCACGCAACTTTCGCCGGTACCATAAACCCACCATATACCTTCCTCAAAACAGCCACCATACCTACCTATTATGGCATTTCCATAGCCATTCCGAGATATATTGCCATGCAACTTTCCATCGTTCCGTTATTATGACACGCTTCATCATTATCATATTGATTGCATGATCATGTAGTTGACATCGTATTTGTGGCAAAGCCACCGTTCATAATTCTTCATACATGTCACTCATGCATCATTGCACATCCCGGTACACCGCCGGAGGCATTCACATAGAGTCATATTTTGTTCTAAGTATTGAGTTGTAATTCTTGAGTTATAAGTAAATAAAGTGTGATGATCATCATTATTAGAGCATTGTCCCAAGTGAGGAAAGGATGATGGAGACTATGATTCCCCCACAAGTCGGGATGAGATTCCGGATGAAAAAAAAGAGGCCAAAGAAAAAAAGAAAGAAGGCCCAAATAAAAAAATGGGAGAAAAGAGAGAAGGGACAATGTTACTATCCTTTTTCCACACTTGTGCTTCAAAGTAGCACTATGTTCTTCATATAGAGAGTCTCCCATGATATCACTTTCATATACTAGTGGGAATTTTTCATTATAGAACTTGGCTTGTATATTCCAATGATGGGATTCCTCAAAATGCCCTATGTCTTCGTGAGAAAGCAAGTTGGATGCACACCCACTTAGTTTCTTTTGTTGAGCTTTCATATACTTATAGCTCTAGTGAATCCGTTGCATGGCAATCCCTACTCACTCACATTGATATCTATTAATGGGCATCTCCATAGCCCGTTGATACGCCTAGTCGATGTGAGACTATATTCTCCTTTTTGTCTTCTCTACAACCATCATTCTATTCCACCATAGTGCTATATCCATGGCTCACGCTCATATATTGCGTGACGATTGAAAAAGTTTGAGAATATCAAAAGTATGAAACAATTGCTTGGCTTGTCATTGGGGTGTGCATGATTTAAATATTTTGTGTGGTGAAGATAGAGCATAGCCAGACTATATGATTTTGTAGGGATAACTTTCTTTGACCATGTTATTTTGACAAGACATAGTTGCTTAGTTAGTATGCTTGAAGTATTATTATTTTTATGTCAATATTAAACTTTTATATTTAATCTTATGGATCTGAACATTGATGCCACAATAAAGAAAAATTACATTGAGAAATATGTTAGAAAGCATTCCACATCAAAAATTCTTCTTTTATCATTTACCTACTCGAGGACGAGCAGGAATTAAGCTTGGGGATGCTTGATATGTCTCCAATGTATCTATAATTTTTGATTGCTCCATGCTATTATATTATCTATTTCGGATGTTAATGGGCTTTACTTTACACTTTTATATCATTTTTGAGACTAACCTACTAACGGGAGGCCCAGCCCAAATTGTTGTTTTTTTGCCTATTTTAGGGTTTCGAAGAAAAGGAATATCAAACGGAGTCCAAACGGAATGAAACCTTCGGGATCGTGATTTTCTCAACAAACGTGATCCAGGAGACTTTGAGTGGCCGTAAGGAAACGAGGGAGGACGGCACGAGGCAGGGGGGCACGCCTACCCCCCTAGGCGCGCCCTCCACCCTTGTGGGCCCTCCGTTGCTCCACCGACGTACTTCTTCCTCCTATATATATCCACGTACCTCCAAACATCCAGGAGCACCATGAAAACCTAATTCCACCGCTGCAACCTTCTGTACTCGAGAGATCCCATCTCGGGGCCTTTTCCGAAGCTCCGCCGGAGGGGGCATTGATCACAGAGGGCCTCTACATCAACTCCATGGCCTCTCCGGTGATGTGTGAGTAGTTTACTTCAGACCTACGGGTCCATAGATATTAGCTAGATGATTTCTTCTCTCTCTTTGGATCTCAATACAAAGTTCTCCTCCATTTTCTTGGAGATCTATTCGATGTAATCTTCTTTTGCGGTGTGTTTGTCGAGATCCGATGAATTGTGGGTCTATGATCCAGATTATCTATGAACAATATTTGATTCTCCTCTGAATTCTTTTATGTATGATTGGTTTATCTTTGCAAGTCTCTTCGAATTATTAGTTTGGTTTGGCCTACTAGATCGATCTTTCTTGCAATGGGAGAAGTGCTTAGCTTTGGGTTCAATCTTGCGGTGTTCGATCCCAGTGACAGAAAGGGAACCGATACGTATTGTATTGTTGCCATCGAGGATAAAAATATGGGGTTTATATCATATTGCGTGAGTTTGTCCCTCTACGCCATGTCATCTTTCTTAAAGCATTACTCTGTTCTCTGGAACTTAATACTCTAGATGCATGCTGGATAGCGGTCGATGTGTGGAGTAATAGTAGTAGATGCAGGCAGGAGTCGGTCTACTTGTCTCGGACGTGATGCCTATATACATGATCATACCTAGATATTCTCATAACTATGCTCAATTCTATCAATTTCTCGACAGTAATTCGTTTACCCACCGTAATACTTATGCTCTTGAGAGAAGCCACTAGTGAAACCTATGGCCCCGGGTCTATCTTCCATCATATTAATCTTTCAATACTTAGTTATTTCCTTTGCCTTTATTTTACTTTGCATATTTATTTCTCTTTATCATAAAAATACCAAAAATATTATCTTATCGTACCTATCAGATCTCACTCTCGTAAGTGACCAAGAAGGGCTTGACAACCCCCTTATCGCGTTGGTTGCGAGATTCTTATTTGTTTGTGTAGGTGTGTGGGACTTGAGCGTGATCTCCTACTGGATTGATACCTTGGTTCTCAAAAACTGAGAGAAATACTTATGCTGCTTTACTACATCACCCTTTCCTCTTCAAGGAAAAACCAACGCAGTGCTCAAGAGGTAGCAATAGCGTCAGCCGGTCCACCACTAGGGGCCTCCTCTTTTCTATCCGGAGGTCGGCGCACCCCTGGGGGGCGCTGATGAAGTGTTGATGCATCTATGGGAGGTCCTAAAGGAAGTGGGGCATGTTGTGGGCCCCAACTTCAAGGTATGACCCTCTTCGGGTATAGTTGTGGTAGTCGTAGACCCCGGTGCCCAGTGTATACTTGTATGTATTTTTCCATGTGCTTGCCGAGAGATATCATGACCTTGTCGCACAAGTGTTGGAACTAGAAAGGCAACTCGTGTCTCTTCAGCAGAAGGCCGAAGTCCTTCAATGTGACGAGGACAACTCTTCATGTAAGTTATGACCTTAGATTGTGCCTGCGAGGTTCCGCTTCTGATGTGCTCACTTGGTCACTGTGGCGTGATTGTTTTCTTGTGCATCCCCCGTGAAGGCTACGACCCTTCCTCAAGACGTGGACAAGGCCTCCCAAGCCCAAAAGGAGGTTGAGGACCTGTTCGCTTCACGGGAATTCTACTGGAATTTGGAGGAATGCTATTCCTGTGGGAAATTTTCCATTGCAGACAGTATTTCACAGGAAAACTTCCATCAGCTCACTAATTCCGCAGGATTGCAAACATTCACTCGGAGTTCTTTTTTTTGGGCGGACACCCTAGGAGCACAGTTACTGCCCTGCATAGACCGAATAAACAAATCCCTTCAAGTGGGATAAGTGAGGTGAAAGACGACAGTAATCCTGTGCAGCTCCATAAAAAAATCATATAAAATATTCTAGCAGTAGTTGTACTCAGTAGTCTTACTGTGGTTTCCTACATCCAACCGAACACCTCTTCATGCGACTTTCCTGAGGTTTCTTGATACAAAGTTTTGCAACTGTCTTCCTTTCATATTCCTCTGCTTGTACATATTCCTATGTTTTCTGTACCTTTGTTCCGAACAGGCCCTGAATAAGCCGAGCAGGCTAGCCAAAAAGAGATGGAGACGGTGTTATCCTCCAAACATGATATGGAGGCCGCCCTTCAGCGAGAACAGGAGGCCTGCCATGTATTCCATGATGACATGGAGAAGGGTAAAGACCTTCAGGGCTTGGTTCGGCGTGACTTGGATGCTGCGGAGAACTGGAGAAGAAGGCATCGGAGCAGGCTAAGGCAGCCCAGGAGGCTGAACAAATGATTGCCCTGCTTCGAAGGATGACGGAGAGACTCCTACGCAGCTTGCTGAGGCACAACAGTAGTGCCGCGGTCTCTAGGCCGCTGCCAAGTGTTTTATCTTTTGTCTTCAGTGTAAGGCGACTTTGGAGGCCTCCAGATGTCATAATGGGCTCCATGTATTGCCTTTTGTAGTTCCGCTCCCTGAGATCCAATTTGAGGACGCAGAGCGGGGTTCCTATATGGCGCATAGGGCGCCGCCGAGCGACCTTTTTTTAGTGGCGCGCTGGGCGTTCGTATGGGCCGGCCCATATACCGTTTATCTTTCTTTTTCGTTTTTTCTTGAGTTCTTTTCTTTTCTTTTTCTTTTTTTCTTTTCTTTTCTGTTTCCCTTTTTCTTTTTCTTTTTTCTTTTTCTTTCCAAATCTGTGAACATTTTTTTGTAGCAAAATAAAAATATGTTCATCAATGTGTAAAAATGCTCAATGATACATAAAATGTTCATAAAATTCCTTTTTTCTTCATTGGGTTGAAAAAATGTTCATCAAAATTCAAAATTAGTTCATCAAATTCAAAAAATGTTATCAAATTCAAATTTTGTTCATTGATTTAAAATATTGTTCATCAAATTCAAAAAATGTTCATAAAATTCGAAATTTGTTCATTGATTTCAAAAATTGTTCACCACATTCAAAATTTGTTCGTCGATTTCATAATTTGTTCACCAAATTCAAATTTTATTATTTTTTATTTTTTTATTTTCTTTCCAAATTCGTGAACATTTTTTTGTATAAAATTCAAAAAATGTTCATCAATGTGTAAAAATGCTCAACGATTCAAAAAATATTCTTAAAATTCCTTTTTTGTTCATCGGATTGAAAAAATGTTCATCAAATTTCAAAATTTGAAACCGTGAACATTTTTGAAATCATCAAGATTTTTAAAACTCACAAATAATTTTTAAAAATCGTGAATTTTTTTGCCTAAATCGTGAACACTTTTCTGAAATTTTGAGAATTCATGAACATTTCTTTGAAATTGTGAACATTTTTCAAAACAAACAAACATTATTTGGAAATCCTAAACAATTTTTCGAAATGTTGAACATTCTCTTAATTCATGAAAATGTTTTTGAATTCGAGAACATTTTTTGAAATCAAGAACATCTTTTTGAATCATGAACATTTCTTTAATTCAAGAATCAGTTTTTGAAATTATGATCATTTTTTACAAATTTGTGAACATTTTTTAGAATTCCTGAACATTATTTGAAATCATGAACATTTTTAAATTTATGAACATTTTCTTACAAATTTTTGAACATTTTTTGAAATCATGATTGTTTTAATTAAAATTAGTAATTTGTTCTAAAATTTGAAACTTTTTTATATCCCGAATTACTGAGAAAAAGAAAAAATAGAAAAGAAAAAAAAGCAGGCAGCATCCCGGCCCAACATGGGCCGGCCCATGTGGGCACGAAGGGGGAGCTTGGGATGCGCGCTCGCTGCGTTCCCGACGCCCTATAGGAGCTCCCGATGCAGAGGACCGACTTCGAGAAGTCGCGGCGATGGCTGAGATGATGAAGACAACCCTTTGTTTCACCGTTGGGACCTTATTTGATGATGATCCTTGGCTGAAGCCGGACCTCGAGATTGTCCTAGAGCTGCTTGGGAGGTCTACAGAATAGTTGGAGCATTGGGTCTATTCGGCGGCCTTTGAAGGGGCTCTTAAGTCTGCACCGGTGCTAAGGCCCATCACCCTAATGCGAACATGTGGTCGCTTTTGAGGCCTTCGACTGGGAGCCGCAATAGACTCAAAAAAAAAAAACTGGGAGCCGCAATCCATAGATGTTCCTGCAAGAGGTCACTGAGGAGGTAGAATATGCTGCAGGGGTGTGTCACCTTCAGAACATTATTAAGAGGCGTCCCAAGCCGTAGTTATGCACCGTCGCGTGGGCTTCGGCAAGGTGACCCATTGTCCCCCTTCTTATTTTTATTTGTGGCTGATGGTTTATCCGCATTACTCAAGCAGGGAGTGGAGACACAGGCAATCCAACCTGTTAAGATATGTAGCAGAGCACCTGGTATATCACGCTTGCTATTTGCAGATGATACCCTGTTGTTTTTTAAGGCTAATGTTGCCCAAGCGACTTATGTGAAGGAAGTTATTTAGAGATACGCCCTAGCCACTGGTCAACTTATAAACCCACATAAATGCTCTATACAATTTGGTGATAACTGTCCTTTGGTGATACAGACCGGTGTAAGACAAGTACTGCAAGTGCAAAATTCTGAATTTGAAGGTAAATATCTTGGCCTACTGACGCCGGATGGGCGTATGCATAAGGGGAGATTTCAGATGTTGCAAGCAAGCTTGACCAAGAGGATCATGGCATGGGGGGACACCCTCACAAAGGCAGGAAAGGAGACCCTAATTAAATCTGTCTTGCAGGCCATCCCAACCTATATAATGGGGTGTTTAAATTGCCATATTCTGTTTGTGATGACCTTGTTGGAATAAGCCATGGCATCTGGTGCAGTCGGGCTCGTTGGGCGCGTCGGGTGCGCGCGGGACGTGCGAGACGCACTGGTGATGCGGTCAGGCTCGTCAGGCGCGTGGAGTGCGTGCGGGACATGCGAGAGATGTGTAGTGTGTGTGCTCGTGGCTTGTAGTCGGATGGCGACGTAGTATGCAGCAGGCACAGCGAAGCAACATGACGTTGAGGTCGTGCGGACGAGAAACCCGGGCTCACGATCGGATGATCGGATCACCAGGGAGAGTCCGTGGGTGCTACGTATTGGCTAGCTACAAAGCCGGCTGTACGTTGAGGCTGTTAGTGCATGCAGGTGAGCTGCGTACGTGTGTATAGGGAGACTGAGTCGGAGTTAGTTGGCATCGTGGCATGGGTAGGGCAAGGATGGAGTACGTGCTCTAGTGGGTGTGTGTTCCCGGCCTATAGAAGCCATTGTACTCCTCAGTTGTAACAGTGAGCCGTGATGTAGCCTGTGAATACAACAAAAGAAGAATGGGGCATTCGTGTGCCCACGGCGGCGTTCGTGCGCCGGCCGGGAAAGTCATTGTGTCTGTGTGTCCTTCTTCCTCCTCCAGTCCTCTTCCTTCTCAAGTGCAAGGCGAGTGTAGAGGCGAGAGAGAGAGGGCGGCAACAACAATTGGTATCATGAGCTTGGTCGTCTTGGGCCATGCCGGTGGCGTGCCGGCGATGGCGGCGTTCGTCGGCGGCTGCGCGGAGCTCCGGGCCGTGTGTCGGCCTGTGAAGGTGCGCGGCGCGACAGCTGTCATGGCGGATGCGGAGGTGGTGCGCGGTGAGTCCGCGACGAGCACGGCGGACATGGAGGTCGAGGCGGTGTGGCTGCGGCGCATGGCGACGACGACGGCGGCGGGCCGGGCGCGACCGGTGCGTGTTATGGGTGCGCACTGGACACGTCGGGCGCGTCAGGACCGCGGGAGTGGACTGCGTCGGGGCGCTGGATCTGGTCGCGCAGATCGCGTACGTGCACGGCGGGAGCGCGGGCCGGGAGCGTGGGGACGTGGGGAGTGCGCGCGAAGAGCACGGCGGTCACGGAGACGTGGAGGTCGCGAAGGACCTGCGTGGTGGCGCAGAGGTCGCGGCGCCTCGGCGCGACAACCGTGGAGGCGCGCGGTATGAAGACGCGGCGAGCGGCGGCTTGTGCCGAAGACGCAGCGGAGGAGTCCATGGCGCCGAGACGACGTCGACGAGGCAGGGCTCCTGCAGGCAGGCCGTGCGGCGACGTCGTGGCTTAGGGGGAGTGTGTTGGAATAAGCCACGGCATCTGGTGCAGTCGGGTTCGTCGGACGCGTCGGATGCGCGCGGGACGTGCGGGACGCACTGATGGTGCGGTCGAACTCGTCGGACGCGTCGAGTGCGCGCGGGACATGCGGGAGATGTGTAGTGTGTGTGCTCGTGGCTTGTAGTCGGATGGCGACGTAGTATGCAGCAGGCACAGCGAAGCAACATGACGTTGAGGTCGTGCGGACGAGAAACCCGGGCTCACGATCGGATGATCGGATCACCAGGGAGAGTCCGTGGGTGCTACGTCTTGGCTAGCTACAAAGCCGGCTGTACGTTGAGGCTGTTAGTGCATGCAGGTGAGCTGCGTACGTGTGTATAGGGAGACTGAGTCGGAGTTAGTTGGCATCGTGGCATGGGTAGGGCAAGGATGGAGTACGTGCTCTAGTGGGTGTGTGTTCCCGGCCTATAGAAGCCATTGTACTCCTCAGTTGTAACAGTGACCCGTGATGTAGCCTGTGAATACAACAAAAAAAGAATGGGGCATTCGTGCGCCCACGGCGGCGTTTGTGCGCCGGCCGGGAAAGTCATTGTGTCTGTATGTCCTTCTTCCTCCTCCAGTCCTCTTCCTCCTCGAGTGCAAGGCGAGTGCAGAGGCGAGAGAGAGAGGGCGGCAACAACAGACCTCACGCGGCTAGTGCGGAATTTCTGATGGGGCTCGAAGCAAGGGAAAAGGAAAACCCATTGGCGCGCCTGGGACAAGCTCCTGGAACCAAAAGGAAAGGGTGGACTGGGATTCCGTGATTTTCGGCTATTTAATCAAGCCCTTCTTGCAAGACAAGCATGATGTCTATTGACCAATCCAGACTCACTACACACTCAGGTATTAAAAGCAAAATATTACCCTAACGGATGCCTTAAGGATACTGTTTTTTCAGGCAATGCTTCTCCAACGTGGCATGCCATTCATCACGGCCTTGAGCTCCTCAAAAAAGGACTCATATGGCGGGTAGGGAATGGCGAGCGAATCCGCATATGGCGTGATCCTTGGATTCCGAGGCCCACATCCTATCGTCCGATCACACCTCGGGCCACCTGTCGGCTTAGGCGGGTGTCCGAGCTCCTTGACGACAATGGTCGATGGCGGACGGATCTCCTTCAACAGCATTTCTTGGCCCCAGATGTATAGTGCATCTTGTCGATCAAGGCCAGCCCACGGCGACTGGAGGATGTCCTCTCATGGGCGCCAGATACACGAGGTGTCTTCAGTGTTCGAAGTGCGTACAAGCTCACGCTGGAGGACTGTACTCGCACCACTACGTGCGCCACGAGCAGGGCACCGGACGACACGCGTGTCGTCTGGAAGGCAGTGTGGGGGTGCCCTGCCCCTCCACAGGTACGAGTTTTTGCATGGCGGGTCGCGACAAATTCGTTGGCCACTCTTCAAAACAAAAAGGAAAGAAAGCTAGAGATTTCTGATACATGTGCTCTATGTGGTATGGAATGCAAGGACACGTTCCACACTCTTTGCAGGTGCCCTTTAGCTCAGCGGCTATGGACTGCGATGGCGCACATATGAAGGATGCCCAAGGTGGAAGCTATCATGAACACCGGCCCTGAGTGGATCATCCACCTGCTTGATGGTTGTTCTGTGGATGTACGTCTACCGATAATCATGACCTTGTGGCGGAACTGGCATGTTAGAAACGAGGTTTATCATAACAAACCGGCACCACCAGTGGAGGCATCTTGTAGGTTCCTGTGTGGCTACATCAACTCACTGGTGGCCATACAGCAGCACCCGCATGCTGATGATTCAAAGGGGAAAACTGTGGTTGCTTATAGAGGCCAGGAGGGGAGCCACAAGTCGCCTGTGGTGAGGCCGAGCAAATCGCCGGAGCATTGGAATAAGCCGCCGCCTGGGTGGGTGAAATTAAACGTTGATGGCTCATGGCGGCAGGAGGATGAAACAGGGGGCGCTGGTATGATACTTCGCGACCACACAGGCTCTATTATCTTTGCGTCGTGCCGTTTCATCCAAAGATGTACAAGTGCTCTAGAGGCGGAGATCGCGGCCATTCTGGAGGGTGTGTCGCTAGCAATGGATAGAAGCAATGAACATATAATGGTGGAGACGGACTGCATGGTGGCTACACAGATGATCACGGATCAGGTCCTAGATAGATCCTTGCTAGCTTTCATGGTCAATGATATCAGGCACCTCCTGAGTAGCAGATCACATGAAATAATGGCCATCGGAAGGGACCAAAACAAGGCGGGCCATGCCCTGGCTCACATGGGGCGTGTGCTCCCCAAAACGGCTGTCTGGTTGCGCTACGCGCTGGACGAGATTCTTGCTTTATGTCAATCTGAATGTAATGACTCTGGCTAAGTAATGAAATTGTTCTATCCGTAAAAAAAAGCCTGGTAGTTATGCGGAGTAGAGTTTGTATGCAAGATTAGGAAGTATTGTTTGAATTTATTTTTAACCTGCCATGTCGCGCGACTTCTTAATTAATATCCGCTGGGAGAACGCCCCTTCCCGACCAATATATTCGCGTGCTAGCGTTTGCCATCTGGACAAGGCCCCCTTTGGAGCCCGACATGCTTGTCTGTGTGTTTTTTCACTGATTGGTTGCGGGGTCATGATCAGTCCTTTGCATTCGTTAAGATTTTTCATGACTGCGAGCAACAAGGTTGGCCGTAAGCCTTATGGCCTTCTGTCTTTGTTTTATTAAACGGTGAAGGTATGTGTACCGTGAATGCATCCCCATGTACTTGTTCTTTGTAGGGTCACTGGATGCAGGCCTTGTCCGGAGATGTGGGGGATGGGGGGTCCGAAATACGATGCAGCCCCTGAGTCACGAAATAAGGAGATCTCTTGTACCATCCGTTAAAGTTTTCCGGGGGAGGTTCAGTACAAGATGCTTTGTGTACTCCATTTAGCGATCACATGGATTGTAATAAAACATAAGTGTTTGAAAAATATTTATTAGAGTTCCACAGTTGAAAACAACCAGTTCATATCGACGGAGCATATTAAAGAAAATACCATTCTTGAAGATGTACTGTCATAGTCTACATTGTTTGCAATAAACACATTTTGTACCGACTCCACCTTTCTAACCTCAATCTAAGCACGAAACAGAAGTCTGCATGTTCTTTCCACTATAAGTTTGATAATAAATAATTATGATAAATAATGATATATTGTAACATGAATACTTACACGAAATTCAGGATCAATGAAAATCCTTGTGTGATCGAGATTAGTCCATGCATAGTTTCTGTTATCTATTTGACTTACCTTTCGAATACATGAACCATAACTCTCATGATCCATTGCCTTTGTGCAAGCTAGCTGCTCTTCTATATCAGTTCCATAAACTTTCAGATACCTTGGTTCATAAGGTTTTTATCCATAAGTTGTAAGACACATATATAATTAATATTAACATATTTAAATATAAAATAATGGAAAAATATTACTTCACTGCCAAATTCATCTTTATCTATTGCTACAATAGATTCCTCAAGAGATTCTCATCATAATTTGGTTGGCAGGTTGGAACGCTTAGTATCAGAACATTATATTACATTTCAGCTCAACAGAATTAACTTGTCTCACCTTAATATCACAATCAAAGAAATCACCAAAGTCACCATGATGCTCTCGAGTTATTTCAACTTCTTTGTAATGTTCCTTGAGTTCTTGACCTTCTAGTACAAGTCTAAAGCAAAGCTGTAACATTCTATTTCATAATTGACACACCTGATGTGTTAGAATTTCCATGATAATGCTTAACACTTTCGATACTTAGATTTTTAGTTGGATCACTCTGATCAATGGACCTCTCTGCATTTAACCCTGGAATCCAACAGTTACCTAAGATAAGATCATTGTTGATAAAGCACCTAACAATTATAGAAAAAAGACTTCTACCATCTTTCACCCTTATCATACTTTCCCATTCAACGGTTTGTGTGACATTCGGTTCAACTCTCTCACTAAATTTTCTCTCTGAACACCTGCATTGTTACAAGTAGAACCTTCATCAGTACAACCAACAAACAATTAATCACAATTATATTACCAGACAGAACAAAACAAGTGATTCAAAACATACTACTTTATGATCTCGCAACAACATTACTGAGAACAAAAACTTGTTTCAAAACGTTTGGCTGAATTTCATTATTCAGAGAATAAACTAAGATACATATCTATGAACAATAGTTTTAAAAATGAAGTATAATATGTAGTTTATTTCTTTTGGCAATATCTTTTGCCTTATTTGATCTCTGAAGCAAGCATGCGCTCAGACCTCTTTGAGTGCAATACATGCAAGTTTGGTTTAACAATAATATGAATTTATCTATAGATTTAATGTCTTCTCTAATTATATGATCCTTCTTCATATTCCAACCACTAATTCCTTTAGCATGTCTCATTTTAAATTCTCGAGTTACTGAATGTCGCACCGTCAAATATAGTTTAGTTCAATGCGAACTAATTAATAACATTCTGAATTTATAAAGTATATAAATGAAAATTTACCATTTGTGGATAAGTATCTCTTCTGTGATCATTGAACTTTCCATTTGACATACGTTATGGATTTGTTGAAGGTAGGCAAAACTGCACTTTCTTTCGAACAACTTCAAACCTGTAATACTCGCATTGTTCTTTGGTGATTCTTTAAGAAAAATATGACCAACATGTCCAATTGATTGTGATTTGTGTGCAACCATTGTTCTTTCAGACTTTTCAACAACAAAATTGTGCGTCCATCAAATATACTCTTCAAATAACATACAGGTTCATCTCTTTCAATCTACACAGAAAGGTAAAATAGAGCATTCTCGATTAGTTATAACAACATTTAACGCGAACAACTACTTGAACAACACAATACATACCATGCATGCATCATATGTTGTGACTCCATCTCTTGTTTTCTTACAAGTAGAAATCATAAGATTTTTGTGGCGCTTTGTTAAATGATAGGCTTGTAGAAAATGTATAGGCTAGTATTTTATGACATGTTGTCACGTATTATGTACGCGTACATGTAATCTTGGGTATGCGGCAGGTTGTTAGCTAGGATAGGTTTATCTTTGTATAGCTTGGAGTAGAGGCCAAGCCTAGTAACAACCTGCGCAACCTATCTTGTATCTTGACATCTCTATATAATACGAACGCGTCCCTGCCGAACAGCATACGCTTCCATAATTCTCTTTCTTTCATGGTAATCAGAGCAATCCTCAAGCTCACCCATGGCGACGTCTTCAAGTTCCTTCCTCTCCTCGCCATTCGCTCACGCTGCCACAGAGAAGCTTACCAAGGGCAACCAAGTCCTGTGGCGAGCGACCGTGCTCTCTGCCATCCGGGGAGCCCAGATGGCGAAGTACCTCGACGTTGAGCAGCCGCCGCCACCCATGCAGATCGACGTGGCCTCCGTCGACGGCAAAACCACGACGAAAGCGGTGAACCCTGACTTCCAAACCTGGTATGCGCAAGACCAACAAGTCTTCTCCTATCTCCTGACGACTCTTCCTCGTGAGATAACCATCCAGGTTGCATCCTGTCACACCTCGGCAGAGCTCTGGAACACGGTCGAGGGGATGCTTGCATCTCACACTCAATCGCAGACCACCAACGTCCGCATCGCCCTCGCTTACTTGCAGAAGGGCAACCTTTCCATCACCGACTATGTCGGGAAGGTCAGAACCCTCACCGACGAGCTGATCGCCACGGGGAAGAGGGTGGACGAGGAAGACATTGTCTCCCACATCCTCGCCGGACTCGATGAAGATTTCGATCCGGTGGTTTCTGCTATGTGCTCCAGGTTGGAGCCGGTCACTGTAGCTGAGCTTTTCTCGCAGCTGCTCAGCTTCGAGACGAGGCTGAATCTTCGTGGCGGTGGGTCGCAGTCCTCCGCCAACAGTGCCACCCGAGGCTGCAAGCAAGGGGGCGGTGGTGACCGTGGCCGCAGGCAAGCTGGCAATGGTGGTGACCGCAGCGGCCGTGGCTATTCCAAGCCAGGAGATCGTAGCGGCGATGGCCACGGCGGCAACAATGGAGGCGGCAGCGGAGGCAACTACAACAACCATGCCTCTGCTTCTCGGGTGCAATGTCAGATCTGCGGGAAGATGGGCCATCCGGCTTGGAAGTGCTGGAAAAGGTATGACGAGTCCTACCAAGGTATGTAGGAGAAATCGGCCAATCTTGTAGCTCCGCGGTATGGCATAGACACCAACTGGTACCTTGATAGTGGTGCTACTGATCATATCACGGGTGACCTGGAGAAGCCGAACGTGCGTGATCGCTACAACGGCAATGAACAGATACATACTGCAAGCGGATCAGGTATGGATATTAAACATATTGGTCGTTCAGCAATTCATACCCTAGATCGTGATCTCTACTTGAACAATATTCTTCATGTACCTGAAGCCAATAAAAGTCTCATCTCTGCTAGTCGTCTTGCCATTGACAACAACTCCTTTGTTGAAATTCACCCTCATTCTTTTTGTGTTAAGGATCGGGGAACGAGGAAGGTACTACTTCAAGGCAAGGGTAGGAGAGGTCTCTACCCGATTAGGCACACGAGCACCGACGTCAAGAAGCAAGTGCTAAGTGCTACCAAGTTATCTCCGGATAGGTGGCACCGATGTCTAGGGCATCCCTCTTCTGTTGTTGTTAGCAAAGTCATTAGTCAAAATAATCTGCCGTGTGCTAGTTATTTCAATAAAGAGTCTGTATATGACGCATGCCAAAAAGGCAAAAGTCACCAACTTCCTTATCCCAAATCAATAAGTGAGTCAAAATTTCCTTTAGAGCTTGTGTTCTCTGATGTTTGGGGTCCTGCTGTGGAAACAGTAGGAAGAAAGCAATACTATGTGAGTTTCATAGATGATTTCAGTAAATTTACATGGATCTATCTTATCAAACACAAGTCCGAGGTGTTTCAAAAGTTTCATGATTTTTAGAAACTTGTAGAGCGACAATTTGATCGCAAAATTCTTGCTCTCCAAACAGATTGGGGAGGGGAGTATGTTAAACTCAACTCCTTTTTTTTTACCAAAATAGGTATATCTCACCATGTCTCCCGCCCTCATGCGCACCAGCAGAATGGTTCAGCTGAGAGCAAACATCGCCATATCGTTGAAGTAGGTTTGTCTCTTCTTGCTCAAGCTTCTATGCCCCTGAAGTTTTGGGATGAAGCTTTCATTACCGCAACCTACTTGATAAATCGGATGCCTAGCAAAGTGATCAACTTTGAAACACCTCTTGAACGACTTTTTCATGAAAAACCCAACTATTCTATCTTGAGAATTTTTGGGTGTGCCTGCTGGCCCAACCTCCGACCTTACAACAATCACAAGCTTCAATTTCGCTCCAAGCAGTGTGCTTTTCTTGGGTATAGCAACCTTC
The DNA here is from genome assembly GCF_003073215.2 of Triticum urartu. Taxonomy (NCBI): domain Eukaryota; kingdom Viridiplantae; phylum Streptophyta; class Magnoliopsida; order Poales; family Poaceae; genus Triticum; species Triticum urartu. Next base: position 108,099,710 of record NC_053025.1, on the reverse strand, counting down.
ACAAAGGCTTTAAATGTCTTGACATTTCCATTGGGTGTGTTTATATTTCAAGGGATGTTGTGTTTGATGAAAACGTATTTCCTTTCTCTACACTCCATCCTAATGCCGGTGCTTGTCTTCGTGCTGAGATCCTCTTGCTTTCACCAGATTTATTAAATCCTACTGATCAAGGGGGTGAACATATTGCTAATGCTCATTTGTTTAATAATCCTAACCCTAACGGAGACATCAGTGAAAAAAACAGCACTCCAAATCGTCATGATTTTATGCAGCAACAGGAAACGCCTGGTACAAAACACGAAGCAGATTCGCCTGCACCTGCGGGCGCGGATCCCGCGAGATTTGGTGGCAGGGGGCCAACTGACGCACCCGAGGATCCCCAGGAAGATCTCCTGACGCCTCCTGGTCCCCGGTCGGGCGGGGCTGCTGGTGATTGGTCGGACGAACCCGACCCGCCCTCGCCTCCGTCTGGCACACGCCACGCGTCAGGGCCCCGCACGGGCGGACCCGACACGCCTGGTACGCCTTCGTCGTCACATGGGGCGGGTGGTGCGTCGCCTGGCCCACGCGCACAGAACCTGAGCCCGGGCAGTGCACCCGCACGGGATCCAAGACCTGTCAGGAGCGCGGCAGTCGAGGCAGATTCGCCCGCCTCTGCTTGGTCGGATCGAGTACGAGGTGATGGGCTTGGATCTTCTGTGGCTGGTGATTCAGTACATGACCATGCACAGTTACGGATGACTACACGTGCACAAAAAGGTATTTTGAAACCATCAAAGTTTAAAGATGGAACAATCAGGTATGAGAAAAACTTCAAGTTTGCAAACTTTGCGTCTACTGGTGAACCTCAAAATCTGTTAGAGGCACTAAGCAATGATAATTGGAAAAAGGATATGAATATAGAGTATGAAGCTCTCATGAAAAAAAGACTTGGCACTTGGTTTCTCCTAAGCAAGGGAGGAATGTGATAGATTGTAAGTGGGTATACAAGATTAAAAGAAAGCCTGATGGCACAATAGATATATACAAGGCTAGGCTAGTAGCTAAAGGCTTTAAGCAACATTATGGTATTGATTATGAGGACACATTTAGTCCAGTTGTTAAAGCTGATACTATTAGACTTGTTCTGTCTATTGCTGTTTCCAGGGGATGGAGTCTTCGTCAATTGGATGTGCAGAATGCGTTTCTACATGGCGTTCTCGAGGAAGAGGTTTATATGAGGCAGCCACCTGGTTTTGAGGATGGCTTGAAACCACATCATGTGTGTAGGTTGGACAAGGCCTTGTATGGCCTAAAGCAGGCCCCCAGACCCTGGTATTCAAGATTGAGTATGAAACTGCAGCAACTAGGTTTTCGAGCCTCAAAAGGAGATACTTCTTTATTCTTCTTCAAGAAAGGGAAGGTGATCATCTTTATGTTAATTTATGTTGATGATATAATCGTTGCTAGTTCATCACAAGATGCTACCTCAGCTTTGCTAAAGAATTTGAGAAGTGAGTTTGCACTTAAAGACTTGGGAGAGTTACATTATTTCCTAGGCATTGAAGTTAAAAAAATGCATGATGGTATTATGTTAACTCATGATAAGTATGCCAGAGATATAATTAAACGGGTAGGCATGAATGATTGTAAGCCTTCCAATACACCCATGTCTACCACTGATAAGTTGTCATTGCACGAAGGGAAGGTATTGAGCACCGAAGAGGGAACTAAGTACAGAAGCATAGTTGGTGCACTGCAATATTTAACTTTGACTAGACCTGATATATCATTTGCAGTAAATAAGGTCTGTCAATTTTTGCATGCTCCTACCTCCTTACATTGGACATCTGTCAAAAGAATACTAAGGTATATTCAAGGAAGTACTGGAATAGGGCTCAAGTTATGTAGATCTCCATCAACTGGAATAAGTGCATTCTCCGATGCGGATTGGGCTGGGTGTCCAGATGATAGAATGTCTACTGAAGGTTTTTCTATTTTTCTTGGGTCTAATCTTATATCTTGGACTGCTAAGAAACAAGCAACAGTATCACGTTCCAGTACTGAAGCAGAATATAAGTCTCTGGCAAATGCAACTGCTGAGGTAATGTGGATTGAAACTTTACTTAATGAACTAGGAATTGGAAGATCACATGTGTCACAACTGTGGTGTGACAACTTGGGTGCAACATATCTCTCTGCAAATCCTGTATTTCATGCCAGAACAAAGCATATAGAAATTGACTTATCACTTTGTTCGTGAAAGAGTAGCACAAAAGCTATTAGAGATACAGTTCATTCCAACAGGAGATCAAGTTGCTGATGGTTTCACCAAGCCTTTACAAATTCGACAGTTTCAAGCCTTCAAGAACAATCTAAACCTTGATGAGTTAAGATTGAGGGAGGATGCTAAATGATAGGCTTGTAGAAAATGTATAGGCTAGTATTTTGTGACATGTTGTCATGTATTATGTATGCGTACACGTAATCTTGGGTATGCGGCAGGTTGTTAGCTAGGATAGGTTTATCTTTGTATAGCTTGGAGTAGAGGCCAAGCCTAGTAACAACCTGCGCTACCTATCTTGTATCTTGACATCTCTATATAACACGAACGCGTCCCTGCCGAACAGCATACGCTTCCACAATTCTCTTTCTTTCACGCTTATCATAGTCTATAATCCTAGGAAGTTTGGTGTGTCTCTTCGCTACAATTTGGTAATGATTATTAATGTGGAGTATTTGCATACATATTGTATTAATTATAGAAATCCAACATTACTTATGGTAATTGTGATGCATATGATCGCTTACTTGTAGAAACAAGTGTCGGCCATATAATTATATGACATGACTATTTGACTGAACCTATTGTTGTGCCTTTGTAATAGCACCAAGTAGATAATTCACAGCATACTCATACTAGTTATATTCTCTTATGTAATCAGTCCTACATCAGGCTCCCGAATAATCGACGGTGGTGTTGTCATGTTTAGAAGAAGGTGTTCCCAAATGAGCCATAATAAATATACCACATGCTGCATTAAAGCATGCCTTTTCAGCTTCACTCGATAACTTATTTATATCCCTGACTAAAGAAAATTCTACTGGCTTCAAGTTGTGAGAAGCATTTTCGATCATACCTATATTTTTATCAAGAAATCAGAAGAAGCGCCAGTTTTCTCACCACCAATATCATCCATCTCTAGGTCCAAAAGGAAATCCAAAAAAATTGTGCATATCTCCAGCATAGAATTTGAGCTTCCTATCTTGAGACATGCTTTTGCACTGATCCATGACATATGTCGCACTTACAAGAAATGTACTAATTTAAGGTGAACCTTTTCAATCGTAGGCAAGTTCAACATCCCATCAAATTTGATTTCCCAGAGCATAAATTTCTTGTATAACGTAAACCGATTCAAGACAACAAGAACATGGTCTACCTTCAATCTAGATTCAGAGTTACACTTTTCATTATCGTTTTCTCTGCTTGACTCATCTCCTTTAGTGTAATAAGATCTTAAATCTCTATTACATTTCGATGTGGCACTTGCTAAATAACTTAACTTAGACGACATATTTTATCACTAGATCATAAAAGAAGTAAATATACCATTAATGTTGCATAATCAGAGCATATAACATTAATAAATAATTTAACACAATACCTAATTCAATAACATTTGTTAATTCGATCAACTCATTGTTAATATAAAGATTATTAACGCGCAAATCAAGATTATATATTATGGGAATAACATTAAATAAACCAATTATTTACACATCCAACTAACTTAGAAAATACAAGCATCCGCTACTATGCCACTACATAAGATAACTTGAAATTTTTGTAACTAATGCATACATTTTATTTCGGATCGAGCTATCAGTCATTGAAGTCTGTCAAAATTTATATTGTGCATTTATAAATAAACTAAAGTTTCAGAAGTCAAGTTCATAATGTAATTCTCTTTTGTATGTAACCTTCATGTTAAGTTCACTAACTATTTTTCGTGAACTAAACTAATTTTTTATATACATAACCGAGTACATGTATTTTTATTATCGATATAATAATCCATATTGTAATTTCCGTTCTAAAAATATTTAATAGTTGTGTAAATACAATTTCTTCTAACGGTACAAGACACTACATGTGATCTAAGTTTAAGTTTCCCTAACTAACACAGTGCCCTACGTTCCATCGTCCGTAACTAAGCTACTTCCTAACTTTTTGAGTTTTAATTTCCGGTACTTGCAATCACGTCTTAGATTCCTCAACTACATATGCACGTGATTGTTTTTGTTCTACGGTCCAGACCTAAATATCTCCTTACCAAGAAGATCGCCTGAGCCAAAGATCTGACTTCTTGAAATAGGACAAACTAGTAGAAACACCTAAAATAATAAAATCCAATAGCCAGGAATCATATGTACAACTTGTGCTTACAAAAACATTCAGAGAACATCAAACATACATCAACTAACCTAGGGTGGAATACGTCTCCTACTATCTTCAGTCGTTGCCGTCTGTGAGCGATTCACATCAGAATAGCTTGAATCGCTATCATCTACCGTTGTACTATTTTTTTAGAGCGGAGACATCTGCCCGGCCTTAGAATGAGGCCCTTAAAACTAAGAAGTCCAACAAGTACTAGAACAACAACAAGGTAAATGGTACTGGGATACAAGGCCACGGCCCCAAGACGCGGCGCAGCGCGCAACCTAGACTAGACACCACAGATGGCGGATGCAGCTATCGGGGTAGCTTGGGCGGCCACCGGCCGGTATTCTCCCTACGATGCCCGTCATAGATCAGTGCACTTTGCTCACACCTTGTTTGCGAGCTCCTTCATGCGCCTTCTGTCCGTAGTTCTTGTCAGAAATTTCCACAACTGCAAGAAATACACCAGTTTGTATAGAAGGTCAGTCGGGTGACGAATGAATTGCCCCTCTCTCAATGCTTTGTTTCTAGTAGTCCTGATACGGGCATGGCGATTGTTGATGCTACTGAGTTGAGTCAGTTAAAAAATCAAGAAATGAAGAAATTACAGAAAATGATATTTTCTAGGCGGTGAGATTTCACCGAGGAACCGACAGAAAGATACGGGTATTATGTGGTCCGGAAATAAGTTATACAAATAAATTAGTATGGCGTCCCAAGAAATCTAGCAAAAGATGTCTTAGTGTGGCATGTTCTGATCGTTCAAAATCAAGAATACACACATGGTACAGATCAAGTATGAAGGAATTATATCCTTTTGATTTATTATTTAAAAGGGAACAACCTTGCCAAGTAATGCATGTACGCTTTGGTGAGAGAAATGGGATCAAAAAGGATTTTGCACCTGCCAAAGTGGAGCCGAAGTTCAGAACGCCACCTCGACGGTAAAATATTTGAGTTAGTTGCTAGAGAATCCACCGGTCAGTTTATATTCCTGTTTATTAGATAGTCCATCTGTACACGTATATTTTAGGAAGAGTCTTAGGTAGTTACGTTAGCTTTTCCTTTCATAGTCAAGCTGCGTACTATTGGGCATATAAAAGCCAGGCTTCGGCCTTGTACGAGAGATCAGTTTTGAGTTTTGAGTTGAGTATGAGATATATAGAAAAACATTCGAGTTACGGATGATCATATCTTGTGTATTATCTATGATTTTCCCATCGTGGAAAGCGGCGGAGGGTTGATCATCACATCGACGGAATGCCACTAATCCCACTGTGGGAGCTGGAGGAACTGGTAGGGCTGCTTGACGGGGGCGGGCAGTAGTCGTGAACCCAGTCGAGGTGGATCAGGACCGGGTGCGCAAGCATCTTCACAGGGCCAGAGCGGTGAGGAGGCTCGGCGAAGATGCCAAGCTCAGGGAAGTGCATCACCGGAGAAGGCATCTCCGCGGGTTCCTCGAGGAAGAGCGTGCCTCGAGTGGCGAGCCTGTTGACGTCGTTCATCCACACCCAGACCTTGAAGCAGGCGGTCTCCTCTTCGCACTGACAGGAGTCGTCGACTTCATCAAACAGAGCCTCGCCGGCGAACAAAGAAGAGACGGACTCCCAGCGCCAGTCACTCTCCGGCACACCTTGCAGGCACACGCGGACCCGGTAGCGCAACGCCGCAGCAGAGGCGGAGCGGAACCTGGTCCAGGGAAGCAGGTTGAAGGAGACCGGCCCGAGCACCAATGGCCCACGTACCACCAGGCCCTAGCACGCACAGCCAGGTCGGTGAACCGGAAGAGCATCATCGCCTTCCCTTTCCAGGCCACCGAAATGGAGTCTTTCGCGGCCTGGAACCGGATCGCGAGGGCACGCTTGACGTCCACCAGCATCATCGAGGGGTAGGAGCCCACGATGACCGCTACGATGGCCTGCTGGAGCAGCACCTGCTCCTCATCGATCACCGCGGAGGAGCGAGGAGCGAACGCCGTGACCGGGCCGCGATGCGCATCGCCAGGGGCCGCCATGGAGGTGAACGCGGGCTTCGAGAAAGCGACGTCCCGGCGGACGGGGAAGGGCGCCGCAGGGCGGAAAGGAAGCGACAACGGGGGCGGAGGGGGCGCGGGAGAGGGGCACGCGGAGCCGGGGAGCACTGTCTAGCCTTGTGACCGGGCTCGCCGCAGAGCAGACACTTGGAAGGATTGTGGCAGCTAGCAATGCGGTGGTTGGGGGAGAGACAGCGGAAGCATTTGCCCCGGGCCAGCTTAAGAAGAAGATGCTTGAAGCGAAGATCACCGACAGCGCGCCCATGCCTTGGCCCGGAGTTACTCCTCTTCTTCTTGCCACCAACCAGTTGCCACCCGTCCGCATCAATGCTCGCCCGACCTCGTCCATAACTCTGGGGAACAGAGACCTCAGAGCGGATGCGCATGCGCTAGGGTGCAGGCAGGGCCTCAGTGGCAACAGGAGCTCGAGAATCCTCTGTCTGCACAACGACAAGAGCGTCGTGATAGGAGAAGATCTGGGGAATAACTCCTGGACGCAACAGGGGAGGGGGCGGCAGGGGCAATGGGAGGGCGGACGAAGGGGAGGGGGGCGCCATCGGGTGGTGGTCGGCGAATCCGGAGTGGAGCGTCGCCGGGGAGGATGGCCGCCGTGGCCGGAGTGGCCGACGGCGCGGAGGGCAGGATGAGAGCTTCGCGGGGGGTCTTTTCTCCGTCGGACTCCTTCTCCCCCGAGATCATCAAGTGGCACTACAACCGGAGTCTCGACTTCGAAGACGGCACCTCCCCGCCGGCGAGGCCTCATGGTTCTGTGCATTCCCGCCTGCACTTCCCTGGTGATGGCGGTGATGGAGGCGGTAACGGCGGGCGCGACCACCACGGTGGAAGCTCCCATGCTGGGCGACGCACCCTCTGGGATGCCCGTCCGGCGGCCACTGGCGGGGATGGGCACCCCTCGCCGGTGGCTGGCTACCTCCCCGGTGGGCGTAGGCGTGCCATGGAGCCGCCTGCTGCCTCGGTCAGTTCTGGTCCCAGGCTTTCCACTTGCACGCCTGGCCCGGCTGACACAGCGCAGGTCTCCGCGTGCGCTGAAGAGATGCTTTCTGGCCAGGCAGCCGATCCTCCAGGCCATGCAAACTTCCTTTTGCATGAAAGGTCTGCTGCTGTGGACCTCGCTGCCACACCATCAGGTGCAGATATGGGGCCAGCCGCGCCCTCGCAATGCTGCCTGCTGGGCATGGGCGCTCGTGATGCTGCGGTGACCACACTGTTGAACCCCGAAGAGGAAACGCCTCCCTTGCCGATAGCCATGGTCTCCCCTGTGCCTTTCCTGTTGCATGCTGATCTCTCTGGGGAGGCCCACAGATCGGGGACCATGGTGGCCAAGGACAAGCCGGTCCCTCTGCTCGACACCGACTCTGCTGAGCTGACCGTGCCGCTGCTTGACGCAGAATCCGCTGACCGGGCATTGGAAAATTGCTCGGTAGGCTCCATCTTGGGCCTTGATTGGCTAATTGCGTCTGGGCCTCCTGCGGCGCTGACGCAGGCCACCACCCAGATGGATACGGATGGGCCTTCAGCTGAGATTCCGGCTGGGCCTCAGCCCGATGTAGGCGGGGCCAGCCCTATCATGGGCAGGCTAGGCCTGCTCGCCATCATTGGTAGTGGATCGGTGAGATCGGAGAAGCTGGCCTCCTTTGCCTCCCTCCTTCTCTTCCCCACCGCCGCTCCTTTGCTCCGTTCCCCTCCCCCGCCGCCAACCTCAACCAAAACCAGCCGGCTGCCCCCGCAATCCGCCCCAGACAACCGAACCCCCCCATCCGCCATAGCGGGAGGTTGGCTGCAAAGCCTTCTGCGGGAATGGCTACCATGGACAAGGTCAAGATGGTGCTCCTGAAGAACAACGGCATCGCCATCGAAGATTCGATGTCCAGAGAAGAGGGAATGAAGAGGTATGCGGAGATGTACAAGAAGCCGCTCACCCCCATGTTCATGGGGGCTGTCTCGGCTCTGCTGGACGCCTCGGGCCCGACCCGCAGGGAGGGAGGGGCGACTCTGGCGGTGGCCTGATGCTGTGCTCTGTTGTTCCCCCGTGTGCTCCAGTTTCCCAATGTTAGCTGTTTCCCCCTTGCCTGATCGATGGGTTGATCTGTACCATGTTCCTATGCTTCCCCGAGCACTCTGTTTCCTACTGCTGAAATGTATCGGTTGTCAGTCAAGATGGGTTGTTGGGCGGTGCTTACCCAGCTGCCTTCTCTGCTTGTCATTGAGTTTTGCTACCTTGGATGTGAGTCTTCTGTTGCCGCGACCGCGCCTTATCCAACCGCCTCTTTGGTTTGCTGTGTGTGACTTGTTTGCTTATGGATACAAAAATCCTAAACTGGAATGTTAGAGGCCTCAACAGTCTGGCCCGGAGAAGGGCTGTCCACAATTTAATCTGCAGCTCTGCCTGTAATATCGTTTGTCTTCAGGAGAACAAATTGGCTGTGGTGGACAAATACATCATGGCCGAGTGCCTGGGCAGTAACTTCTCGGACAATTTTATTGCAAAGGAGGCTGTTGGTTCGTGTGGCAGAATAATTGTTGCTGTCGCACAAGGTTTCTCCATCTCCATTGACCATTCTGCCTCGGGCACTCATTTCATCTCGGGAACTGTCGTGGATCAAACCTCCAACTCTTCCTGGACCTTGACTGTCGTTTACGGCCCCCAATTGGACGCTGATAAGATCTTGTTTATGGATGAACTGAAGAACTGCAAGCCTTTTGTTGCCTCTGACTGGTTGCTTGCTGGCAATTTCAACTTGATTTGCCAAACCTCTGAAAAGAGCAATGACAACATCAACCTATGGATGATGGGACGTTTCAGAAAGATGATTGATGATCTTGAGCTCCGGGAGATTGCCCTCTCGGGCCGGAAGTTCACCTGGTCCAATGAGCGGGCGAACACAGTCCACACAAAAATTGATCGGGTGCTATGCACAAAAGAATGGGAGCTTCGCTATCCGCATTGCCACTTGACACTGCTATTGACGAGCATCTCAGACCACTGCCCGATGATTCTTCAGAACCTCGAGATCAGGCACTTCCGGGGGTTCAGGTTTGAGGCCGCTTGGCTGAACATGCAAGATTTCCCTCTTGTGGTGGGACATGCCTGGGCAAAGTCGGTCCGATCCAACAACGCTGTCAAGCGTCTGCACATTAAGCTGTCCAGAGTGGCAAAGGCCCTCAAGTACTGGGCTAAGCAGCAAAGACTACGCTGCAGGTTCAATGAGACTCTTGCAAATGAACTAATTTTTCAGTTGGACCTGGCTCAAGAAGAGAGAGAGCTTTCGGCCGAAGAGAGAACTTTCAGATCCTTGCTCAAGAACAAGATTTTAGGCTTTGCTGCACTAGGTAGGATCAAATGGAGGCAAAGATCAAGAGTCACCAAAATCAAATGTGGAGATGCAAATTCAAAATTTCTCCATCTGCAGGCCAACGACAGAAGGAGGAAAAACTATATCCCCTCTCTGTTAAATCCAGCCGGTGAGGCAGTCATTGATCATGCATCCAAGGACAAGCTTCTGTTCAACCACTTCCATGGTCTGCTGGGTGCGTCTGCCAATCGTCAGGTGTCCTTCAACTGGAATTCGTTGGGGCTGCCTTCCCGAGACCTTTCACACCTGGATGTGCCGGCTTCTCTAGATGAGCTGAGAGCGGCTGTCAAAGATCTGCATAGTGAAAAGGCGCCAGGACCTGATGGCTTCATTGGTGGTTTCTACTTGTCTTGCTGGGACACGGTGAAAAATGATCTTATGGCTGTAATAAACCAAATTCTGCTTCTCAATGGTGACTGTTGGTCATTTCTTAACAGTGCACATATCGTTCTGATCCCCAAGAGTGCTGCTGCTTCCTGTCCCTCGGACTACAGGCCTATAAGTCTCATGCACATCATTGCCAAAATTCTTGGAAAACTGTTAGCTACTCGCTTAGTGTCTGAACTCCACCACCTTGTGTCCTCCTCACAAAGTGCCTTTATTAAGAGAAGATCGATTCAAGACAATTTTCTGTTTGTCCGTAACACTGTCAAAGATGCGCACATGAAGAAGAAGCCTCTGTTATTCTTGAAGCTTGATTTGCAAAGGCCTTCGACTCCATTCATTGGGACTATCTCCTTGAGGGAGCTTTTGGTTTCAGCCAACGATGGTGTGATCTCATCGCCATCATCCTCGGCTCCTCTTCTTCTAGGGTCTTGCTCAATGGACTCCCGGGAAGAATGCTTCTTCATAAGAAAGGGCTTAGGCAGGGCGATCCCATTGCTCCTATGCTGTTCATCATTGCCATGGAGCCATTACAGAGATTGTTTTCGCTTGCCACTGATCACGGACTCCTCTCACATGTTTTTAACCATGCTGCCAGACTGCGAACTAGCCTGTATGCTGACGACGCTGCACTCTTTCTCAACCCTGTGGAAAATGAACTTCAAACAGTTGTGGGCTTTTTAAATGTCTTCGGAGTGGTTTCGGGACTGAATGTGAATCTGAGCAAATGTGTCGTTTACCCGATCAGATGCGAAAACATTGATGTTCATGACATCTTGGCCCCTTTTGGTGGTAGACAAGGCGCCTTCCCCTGCATATATTTGGGCCTACCTCTTTGCTTGAAGGCACCATAGAAGATTGAATGGCAACCTCTTCTGGACAAATTCGGTGTGCGGCTGAAACCGTGGAAAGGGAAACTTATGTCTAGAAAGGGGAGATTGGAGCTGGTCAATACAGTCCTCACTGCTCTCACAACCTACCTATTCACCATTTTCCCTCCCCCTAAATGGCTGCTCAGGAAGATTGATCGCTTCAGAAGAAGCTTCCTTTGGAGTGGGGAGGAGGACGCCCCTGGGAGCAAGTGCCTCGTCAATTGGAACAAAGTCTGCTCTCCCAAGGTTTATGGTGGTTTAGGAATAAAGGACCTAGATCGATACAACAGAGCCCTCAGATTACGTTGGTTGTGGTTTGAATGGGACGAGGAACCTAGGCCATGGAAGGGACTTTTGGTGCCCTGTGACACAATAGATCGAAATCTTTTTGCCGCCTGCACCAAGTTGGAACTGGGCAATGGAGAAAGCATCTCCTTCTGGTGCGACATTTAGCTGCTGGACTGCCCGCTCAAGCTCTTTACACCTGATCTGTTCAAACTAGCCTACAAAAAGAAGATATGTGAGAAGGAGGGACTGCAAACCAACCGATGGATGAGAGGGCTACACCAAATCACCACTGAGCTGCAAATCGATCAGCTAATCACCATCTGGACAAAAACTCAATCCATTTCCCTTGGTCAAAATGCGGACAAGATCTTCTGGACCCTCACGGCAGACTCTGTTTATTCGGCCAAATCAGCCTACGCCGCCCAATTTTACGGCCGGATCGAAAACCCCCAGTTACAAAGTGTATGGGATGTCAAAGCGGAGGGCAAGCTCAAATTCTTCCTTTGGTTGATTCTGCAAAACCGTGTCTGGACCGCTGACCGCCTTGCTGCGCGCGGTTGGCCTCATGATGACCTCTGTGTTGGAAATATGCCCTAGAGGAAATAATAAATTAAGTTATTATTATATTTCATTGTTCATGATAATTGTTTATTATCCATGCTAGAATTGTATTATAGGAAACTCAGATACATGTGTGGATACATAGACAACACCATGTCCCTAGTAAGCCTCTAGTTGACTAGCTCGTTGATCAATAGATGGTTACGGTTTCCTGACCATGGACATTGGATGTCGTTGATAACGGGATCACATCATTAGGAGAATGATGTGATGGACAAGACCCAATCCTAAGCCTAGCACAAAGATCGTGTAGTTCGTATGCTAAAGCTTTTCTAATGTCAAGTATCATTTCCTTAGACCATGAGATTGTGCAACTCCCGGATACCGTAGGAGTTCTTTGGGTGTGCCAAACGTCACAACGTAACTGGGTGGTTATAAAGGTACACTACAGGTATCTCCAAAAGTGTCTGTTGGGTTGGCACGAATCGAGACTGGGATTTGTCACTCCGTGTAAATGGAGAGGTATCTCTGGGCCACTCGGTAGGACATCATCATAATGTGCACAATGTGACCAAGGAGTTGATCACGGGATGATGTGTTACGGAACGAGTAAAGAGACTTGCCGGTAACGAGATTGAACAAGGTATCGGGATACCGACGATCGAATCTCGGGCAAGTACAATACCGCTGGACAAAGGGAATTGAATACGGGATTGATTGAATCCTCGACATCGTGGTTCATCCGATGAGATCATCATGGAACATGTGGGAGCCAACATGGGTATCCAGATCCCGCTGTTGGTTATTGGCCGGAGAGTTGTCTCGGTCATGTCTGCATGGTTCCCGAACTCGTAGGGTCTACACACTTAAGGTTCGATGACGCTAGGGTTATTAGGAAGACTTGTATGTGATTACCGAATGTTGTTCGGAGTCCCGGATGAGATCCCGGACGTCATGAGGAGTTCTGGAATGGTCCGGAGGTAAAGATTTATATATGGAAAGTTGTTGTTCGGGTTCCGGGAAAAGTTCGGTTTTTTCCGGTATTGTACCGGGAAGCTTCCGGAAGGTTCCGGAGGATTCCGGAGGGGTCCGGAGGTCCGGAAAATGTTTCACCACGTCCAATACAGCAGCATGGGCTGTAGGGGGGCGCCCTAACCTTAATGGGCCAAGGGCACCAACCCCCCCAAGGCCCATGCGCATGGGAGAGGGGAAACCCTAAGGGGGAGGGCCTGCACTTGACTTGGGAGGCACTCCTCCCCCCCTTGGCCGCCGCCCCCAACCCTAGATGGGATCTAGGGGGGCCGGCCCCCCTCTCTCCCCACCTATAAATAGTGGAGGGGTGGGAGGGCGGCCACACCTTCAACTTGGCGCAGCCCCTCCCCTCCAATACCTCTCCTCCTCCGCGTGAGCTTGGCGAAGCCCTGCCGGAGAACTGCCACTCCATCACCACCACGCCGTCGTGCTGCTGTTGGACTCTCTTCCTCAACCTCTCCCTCCTCCTTGCTGGATCAAGGTGTGGGAGATGTCTCCGTTCCGTACGTGTGTTGAACGCGGAGGTGCCGTCCGTTCGGCGCTAGGATCATCGGTGATTTGGATCACGACGAGTACGACTCCATCAACCCCGTTCACTTGAACGCTTCCGCTTAGCGATCTACAAGGGTATATAGATGCACTCTCCTTCCCCTCATTACTAGATTACTCCATAGATTGATCTTGGTGATGCGTAGAAAATTTTAAATTTCTGCTACGATCCCCAACACTCTGCTTGCTTTGTGATCAGGAGATCGAATCGATCAATCACCTACTGCTCTTGTGCCCTTTTGCCAAGGAAGTTTGGTTCTCCTTCCACACATCGCATCCTTTGAGCTCGGATCAGGCCCTTCGCTGCACCACTATCCCTGATTGGTGGAAAAAGACTTCTAGAAATATCAAGAAGAAAGATGCTCGTGCAATGATCTCCATGGCAGTATACACGGCTTGGCACTTATGGAAGGAGAGGAACAGAAGGATTTTCAAGGGGCAAAAGGCCAATGTTGAAACTGTCGTGTCATTCATCCGAGATGAGCTGCGTTTAGTAGGTCCAACCCTTAGCGAGTAGTCACTTGTTTCTCCCTTGTTTCTCTTTTCTCTCCTCTCTGTAACTGGACTTCCAGTACCTATACAGTTTTCCCCCTTGCTTAAATGAAAAAGGTAGAGCTCCTGCTGTTGCCCGTCAAAAACATCGACGCCTACGTGCTGGTCTGAGGGGGTTATTATTTTCGTTTGTGTATTTTCGTACACAGGTGAAAATTGTCTTGAAGGTTGCGAGGAGGAACAAGGGGACGAACTGTTGATCAAGCATCGCCGTGAAAGATCGGGCCATCTACACGCGCGAATTAGCATCTCGCTAGTCCGTGCCTCATCAAGTGGTATTCAGAGCAAAGGTTAGTCACGGCGACTCAGTTTGTAATATCGTCTGTGGAGTCAAGCATCAACATGTTGAGCAGGAACATATTGATGGAGGAGGAAGGCATTGGCGAGGTCATTCTTTTTCACAGTCGTAGCGTTGTGAATGAACGACGTGTCAATCTAACGATCTATGGAACTACTGCAGTCAACATGGTTAGCGTCGAGGTGGTAGAAAAATTGGGGCTGAAGATGATACCTCTTGAAAGACCATACACATTGAAGTGGTTCAAAGGTGAAATCCACATTACACATCAGATTTTGCTAATTTTTACTTTGGGGAAATATTGTTGTGTGGGATTTTTTCACGTTTGTCATGTGATCATGGTGTCGTGCCATCTGTTACTTGGGAACCCATGGTGCAAACGTGTTGGGGCTATTCAGAATTCCAAGAAAAATACTTACTCTATATCATGGAAGGGCCAACAAATCTGTTTTATTCCTATGCCAGTGGATGTGTTCATGGCATATTGGATAGGTCGTTTGCAGAAAAGAAGAGAAGAGCAAAAAGAAATAGAGGAAGTAGTTGATGCACCGATGAAGGGTGTAAATCTTTTGGTGGAAAAGGTTCAAGGAGATGGTGATGCAAAGGGGCAGCGATGGAGTGTTTTTAAGACACAATGCAAGATCAAGGACCATGCAAGCAAGATGATAATTGATGGTGGCAGTTTTACCAATGCCATTAGCAAAGATTTTGTGAAAGAATTGGGTTTGTCTATGTGGCGGCACCCTCAACCGCACCACATTGGGATTGGATCCTATTCAGCTTATCATGGATTCCGTCCCTCAGGAGATAAAAGCCCATGACAAACAGAGGTATGTTTGTTAGGCAATCATTGACAAGGACCAGCCGCCCGGCAGAGGCCAGTAGCTTACCCTGCCAAGGTTCCACCCTAACCACAGTCTTGTCCACCACTGGTTCAAATCCCCCATATAAAGAGCCCTAGAAGAGATCGGTAACCCCAATTATTTCATCGGAATAGATCGCAATTCGCAATTTATCATGTGGGCTGCCCAGAATTGGGATTCCAGGTCTCCTCTAGTGACGAAGGCATCACTCTTTTCAAAGTTAATTTTAAGACCCGACATCTCCTCGAAGCACATGACTAAAAATTTAAGGTTAACAATCCCCCTCTTGGAATTCTTTATAAAGATGAGGGTGTCGTCCGCTGATGACCCACAAGTACAGGGGATCTATCGTAGTCCTTTCGATAAGTAAGAGTGTCGAACCCAACAAGGAGCAGAAGGAAATGATAAGAGGTTTCCATCAAGGTATTCTCTGCAAGTACTGAAATAAGTGGTAACAGATAGTTTTGTGATAGGATAGTTTGTAACGAGCAACAAGTAACAAAAGTAAATAAGGTGCAGCAAGGTGGCAAAATCCTTTTTGTAGTAAAGGACAAGCCTGGACAAACTCTTATATAGAGAAAAGCGCTCCCGAGGACACATGGGAATATCGTCAAGCTAGTTTTCATCACGTTCATATTATTCGCGTTCGGTACTTTGATAATTTGGTATGTGGGTGGACCGGTGTTTGGGTGCTGCCCTTACTTGGACAAGCATCCCACTTATGATTAACCTCTATTGCAAGCATACGCAACTACAACAAAAGTATTAAGGTAAACCTAACCATAGCATGAAACATATGGATCCAAATCAGCCCCTTACGAAGCAACGCATAAACTAGGGTTTAAGCTTCTGTCACTTTAGCAACCCATCATCTACTTATTACTTCCCAATGCCTTCCTCTAGGCCCAAATAATGGTGAAGTGTCATGTGGTCGACGTTCACATAACACCACTAGAGGAGAGACAGCATACATCTCATCAAAATATCGAACGAATACCAAATTCACATGACTACTAATAGCAAGACTTCTCCCATGTCCTCAGGAACAAAAGTAACTACTCACAAAGCATAAACATGTTCATAATCAGAGGGGTATTAATATGCATATAGGATCTGAACATATGGTCTTCCACCAATTAAACCAACTAGCATCAACTACAAGGAGTAATTAACACTACTAGCAACCTACTAGCACCAATCCCGGACTTGGAGACAAGAATTGGATACAAGAGATGAACTAGGGTTTTGAGAGGAGATGGTGCTGATGAAGATGCTCATGGAGATTTCCCTCTCCTGATGAGAGGGGCGTTGGTGATGACGATGGCGATGATTTCCCCCTCCAGGAGGGAAGTTTCCCCGCAAAATAGCTCCGCCAAAGCCCTAGATTGGTTCCGCCAAGGTTCCGCCTCGTGGCGGCGGAGTTTCGTCCGAGATGAAGGCTTCTTATTTTTTCCCATCGAAAGACTTCATATAGCAGAAGATGGTCACCGGAGGGCCACCAGGGGGCCCACGAGGTAGGGGGCGTGCCCAGGGGGTAGGGCGCGCCCCCACCCTCGTGGGCAGGGTGTGGCCCCCTGGTGAAGTTCTTGCTCTCAGTATTTTTTATATATTTGGAAAACGTCTTCCGTGGAGTTTCAGGACTTTTGGAGCTGTGCAGAATATGTCTCTAATATTTGCTTCTTTTCCAGCCGAGAATCCCAGCTGCCGGCATTCTCCCTCTTTATGTAAACCTTGTAAAATAAGAGAGAATAGGCATAAGTATTGTGACATAATGTGTAATAACAGCCCATAATGCAATAAATATCGATATAAAAGGATGATGCAAAATGGACGTATCAACTCTCCCAAGCTTAGACCTCGCTTGTCCTCAAGCAAAAAGACGAAATCGAAAAATATGTCCTCATGTTTAGAGATAGAGGTGTCGATAAAAATAAAATACGGACATGAGGGCATCATGATCATTCTTAGAACAACAACTTATGTAATTCTTGTCATATGATTTCTTATGCTAGAGTAATAATTCAATCACAATTTCAAGTATGAATCATAAACTTCATTGACAACTAACAAACTATAATCTCAGTCATTGGAGCAATTGCAATTTATCATAACATAGGAAAGAGTCAATATATAAGAGATTTTCAGCAAGTCCACATACTCAACTATCATATAGTCTTTCACAATTGCTGACACTCACGCAATACTTATGAGTATGGAGTTTGGGGAATGCTACACTTACGGAATGTTTTAGCACGAAAGTAGCTACGGACTGAAGCGTAAATCAATGGTTGGTTAGTAATGGGGCCCTCAACGAAATTCAAGGGAAGATAAATTAACAAGGACCAGACACGTTAGCCCGTGGCCTCTCTCCCGTGGCCTATGCCCCGTAAGTGTAGGATTATTGATGGAGTTTTAATCGGACACGGAGAAAGATAGGGGCCTATAGTTTTGCCTCCCAACATTTTACCTCAAGGGTAATGTCAACAATAATAGTTCATGAAAACTCACATCCAATTAGCCATATATACCAGGATCTTTCCAACATACTGTGCTTGCCAAAGGATAAAATGTAAAAAGGAAGGGTGAAGATCACCATGACTCTTATGCAAGGTAGGAGATAAAAGTAAAGATAGGCCCTTCGCAGAGGGAAGCAGAGGTTGTCATGCGCTTTTATGGTTGGATGCACAAAATCTTAATGTGAAAGAAAGTCACTTTATATTGCCACTTGTGATATGGACCTTTATTATGCAGTCTGTCGCTTTTATTTCTTCCATATCACACGATCGTATAAAGCTTATTTTCTCCCACACTAATAAGTCATACATATTTAGAGAGCAATTTTTATTGCTTGCACCGATGACAACTTACTTGGAGGATCTTACTCAATCCATAGGTAGGTATGGTGGACTCTCATGGCAAAACTGGTTTAAGGGTATTTGGAAGCACAAGTAGTATCTCTACTTGGTGCGATGAATTGGGCTAGCATGAGGGGGAAAGGCAAGCTCAACATGTTGGATGATCCATGACAATATAATTTATCTCAGATGTAACAAAACATAACCCATTACGTTGTCTTCCTTGTCCAACATCAACTCTTTTAGCATGTCATATTTTAATGAGTGCTCACAATCATAAAAGATGTCCAAGATAGTATATTTATATGTGAAGACCTCTCTTTCTTTATTACTTCCTATTAATTGCAACGATGACCAAAACTATGTTTGTCAACCCTCAACAACTTTTATTCATCATACTTTTCTATGTGAGCTCATTACTCTCCATAAGACTCACATGATCTCTTTGTTTCTTTTTATTTCTTTCTCTTTTCTTTTATTTCTTTAGGATCATGGCAAGATAATCAAGCCCTTGACTCAACACTAATCTTTATTATATATCTCACGGATTCGATTACATAGAAGGATTATAAGGCAAAACTCACAACTAGATCATACTAAGAACTTTTATTCTACTAGATCAAGATATTACCAAAAGGATCAAACTAAGAAAAACAGTAAAGATAGAAGTGATGGTGATACGATACCGGGGCACTCCCCGAAGCTTGGCAGTTGCCAAGTGGAGTGCCCATACCCATGTGATTAGTTCTCTCTTTTCAGGGATGGTGATGTGATGTTCTTGGCGATGATGCCCCTGAAGATATGATTCTCCTCCTCGAGCTTGTTGACTTGCTGCTTGAGGTCCATTATTTCCTTTTGGAGTTTTCCTATAACAGCCAAAGCTCCCTGCACCCAAGGGTGCTGCATAGCTGCGGGAGAACCAGTGACACTCTTTTTCATATTCTCATAAGAAAGAAATCTAACATTGGAAGGAATAACCGAGTTTGGAATAGCCGAGCTCTGTAGTTCTCCCATTGTGAATCCAGCTTGGAGGCGGGAAGTGACTTCTTGATCCTCTTCTATGGAATTTATCCTCTTAAAATCAGCCTCCATCTCTTCCTCCGTTGCTGGCCCAAAGAGGTCAACATTGTTGTTTGTCGTTGATCTCGGTGCCGGATGAGACACCCGGCTCTCCCCGACTGACTCTTGCGAAGACATCTTGTTCTTATCTGCAGCAGCAACAGCTCGAAATACAAACAGAGGATAATTGCGTGATACGGGAGTCAAAACCCCCGGGAGATTATATAATGAATTTTACCGACCAAAATATGTGTCGTGTACGAAAACGGAGTCCGGAGAGCACACGAGGTGCCCACGAGGTAGGGGGCGCGCCCAGTAGGGTAGGGCGCACCCTCCACCCTCGTGGAGGCCTCTTGTCCTTCCCGAACTGCTTCTTATTTTTCTATTTTTCTAAATATTCCAAAACTGAGAAATATTGCCTTAAAAACTGTTTTGGAGTCGGTTTACTTACCGTACCACATACCTATTCCTTTTCGGAGTCTGAAACGTTCCGGAAAGTGTCCCTTATGTGTTCCTCCGGGATTACGGTTTCAATAACATTGGTTTCGACATTTATGGGATTACCTGAGATATAGTGTTTGATCCTTTGACCGTTCACCACCTTCGGATTTGTGCCTTCGAAGTTGTTGATTTTTATGGCACCGGAACGATAGACCTCCTCGATAACGTAAGGACCTTCCCATTTAGAGAGAAGTTTTCCTGCAAAAAATCTTAAACGAGAGTTGTATAGCAATACATAATCACCTACATTAAACTCACGCTTTTGTATCCTTTTATCATGCCATCTTTTAACTTTTTCTTTAAACAACTTGGCATTTTCGTAGACTTGGATTCTCCATTCATCGAGTGAGCTGATATCAAATAACCTCTTCTCACCGGCAAGTTTAAAATCATAATTGAGCTCTTTAATAGCCCAATATGCCTTGTGTTCTAGTTCGAGAGGTAAGTGACATGCTTTTCCATAAACCAGTTTATACGGAGACATACCGATAGGATTTTTATATGCAGTTCTATAGGCCCATAATGCATCATCAAGTTTCTTGGACCAATTCTTTCTAGATCTATTAACAGTATTTTGCAAAATTAATTTGAGTTCTCTATTACTCAATTCTACTTGACCACTAGACTGAGGGTGATAAGGGGATGCAATTCTATGATTAACATCATACTTAGCAAGCATTTTACAGAAAGCACCATGAATAAAATGTGAACCACCATCAGTCATTAAATATCTAGGGACTCCAAATCTTGGAAACATAACTTCTTTAAGCATTTTAATAGAAGTGTTATGATCAGCACTACTAGTTGGAATAGCTTCTACCCACTTAGTAATGTAATCAACAGCAACTAAAATATGTGTATATCCATTAGAGGAAGGAAAGGGTCCCATATAGTCAAAGCCCCAAACATCAAATGGTTCAATAACAAGTGAATAATTCATAGGCATTTCTTGACGTCTATTAATATTACCAATTCTTTGACATTCATCACAAGATAAGACAAACTTACGGGCATCCTTGAAGAGAGTATGCCAATAAAAACCAGATTGCAGTACCTTATGTGCAGTTCTATCTCCATCATGGTGTCCTCCATAAGCTTCGGAGTGACACTTGCATAGGATCTGTTCCTGTTCATGCCAGGTACACAACATCTAATAACACCATCTACTCCTATTTTATAAAGGTGTGGGTCATCCCAAAAGTAATGCCTCAAATCATAGAAGAACCTTTTCTTTTGCTGGTATGTGAAACTAGGTGGTATAAACTTAGCAACAATGTAATTAGCATAATCAGCATACCATGGAGCAGTATGAGAAGCATTTATGACATTTAATTGCTCATCAGGGAAGCTATCATCAATAGGTAGTGGGTCATCAAGCACATTTTCTAACCTAGACAAGTCGTCTGCAACGGGGTTCTCAGCTCCTTTTCTATCAACAATATGCAAATCAAATTCTTGTAGCAAGAGAACCCATCTAACAAGTCTAGGTTTAGCATCTTTCTTTTCCATAAGATATTTAATAGCAGCATGACCAGTGTGAATAGTTACTTTAGAATCAACAATATAAGGTCTAAACTTATCACAAGCAAATACAACTGCTAAGAATTCTTTTTCAGTGGTAGCATAATTTCTTTGAGCATTGTCTAGAGTTTTACTAGCATATTAAATAACATTTAGTTTCTTATCAACTCTTTGTCCTAGAACAAAACCTACAGCATAATCACTAGCATCACACATAATTTCAAAGGGTAAATTCCAATCAGGTGGCTGAACAATAGGTGTAGAGATCAATGCTTTCTCAAGTATTTCAAATGCTTCTACACAATCATCATCAAAAACAAATGGTATATCTTTTTGTAATAAATTAGTCAGAGGCCGAGAAATTTTTGAGAAGTCCTTAATGAACCTGCTATAAAAACCGGCATGACCAAGGAAACTTCTTATACCTTTAATGTCCTTGGGACATGGCATCTTTTCAATAGCATCAACCTTGGCTTTATCAACTTCAATACCTCTTTCAGAAACTTTATGACCCAAGACAATACCTTCATTAACCATAAAGTGGCACTTTTCCCAATTCAAGACAAGATTAGTTTCTTCACATCTCCGCAAAACTCGATCAAGGTTGCTCAAGCAACCATCAAAAGAAGATCCATAGACGGAAAAGTCATCCATGAAAACCTCACAAATCTTTTCACAAAAGTCAGAGAATATAGCCATCATGCATCTTTGAAAGGTAGCATGTGCATTACATAAACCAAAAGGCATACATCTATAAGCAAAAGTACCAAAAGGGCATGTAAAAGTAGTCTTTGATTGATCTTTGGCTGACACGGGTATTTGAGAGAAACCAGAATAACTATCTAGAAAGAAAAAATGTGTATGGTTGGACAGTCTTTCTAGAATTTGATCGATAAAAGGTAAGGGGTAATGATCTTTTTTAATAGCCTTATTTAATTTGCGGAAATCAATTACCATCCTATAACCTGTAATAATTCTTCGAGGAATCAATTCATCTTTATCATTAGGAACAACAGTAATACCTCCCTTCTTAGGGACACAATGGACATGGCTTACCCACTGACTATCAACAACGGGATAAATTATACCTGCCTCAAGGAGCTTTAGTATCTCCTTTTTTACCACTTCTTTCATTTTAGGATTCAGCCGGCGTTGATGATCATGGACTGGTTTAGCATCTTCTTCCAAATTAATTTTATGTTGGCATAGAGTGGGACTAATGCCCTTAAGATCATCAAGAGTATACCCAATAGCAGCACGGTGCTTCTTCAGAGTTTTCAATAATCTCTCTTCCTCCAGCTCTGAAAGGTTAGCACTAATAATAATAGGATATATCTTTTTCTCATCAAGATAAGCATATTTAAGACTATCAAGTAATGGTTTAAGCTCAAACACGGGATCACCCTTGGGTGGAGGAGGATCCCCTAGGATTTCAACAGGTAAATTGTTTTTCAGAATAGGTTCCTGTTTAAAGAATACTTCATCTAATTCCCTTCTTTCATTCATAAACATGTCAGTTTCATGGTCTAGCAAATATTGTTCTAAAGGATCACTAGGAGGTACGACAATAGAAGCAAGACCAATAATTTCATCTTTACTAGGTAATTCTTCTTCACGGTGTTGTCTACTAAATTTAGAAAAATTATATTCATGAGCCATATCATCTAAACCGATAGTAACAACATCTCTTTTGCAATCTATGGTAGCATTAACAATGTTCAAGAAGGGTCTACCAAATATAATGGGACAAAAACTATCTTGTGGGGAACCAAGAACAAGAAAATCAGCAGGATATTTAGTTTTCCCACACAAGACTTCAACATCTCTAACAATTCCCATCGGTGAAATATTATCTCTATTGGCAAGTTTAATTGTAACTTCAATTTCTTCTAACTCAATAGGTGCAATATCATGCATAATTTCTCTATAAAGGCTAATGGGTATTGCACTAGCACTAGCACCCATATCACATAAGCCATGATAACAATGATCTCCTATTTTAACAGAAATAATAGGCATGCCTACCACAGGTCTAGGTTTATCTTTATCACAGGGTTTAGCAATTCTAGCAGTTTCATTACACAAATAAATAACATGCCCATCAATATTATCAGACAAGAGATCTTTAACAATAGCAATATTAGGTTCAACTTTAACTTTCTCAGGAGGTGTATATGTTTTAATATTGCTTTTACGAACTATAGTTGAAGCTTTAGCATGATCCTTTATCCTAACATGGAAAGGTGGTTTCTCAACATAAGAAGTAGGAACAATAGGATTATCATAAGTGATAGTATTTTCTTCAACTTTAATAGGTGCAGCTACTTTTACTTCTATGGGAGGATGATATTTAAACCACTTCTCCTTGGGGAGATCAACATAGGTAGCAAAAGATTCACAGAAAGAAGCTACTATCTCAGAGTCAAGTCCATATTTAGTGCTAAATTTACGAAAAATATCGGTATCCATAAAAGATTTAACACAATCAAAACTAGGTGTCATACCTGACTCCTTACCATTGTCGAGGTCCCAATATTCAGAGTTGTGTTTAATTCTTTCCAATAAATCCCATTTGAATCCAATAGTCTTCATCATAAAAGAGCCAGCACAAGAAGTATCAAGCATGGTGCGATTGTTACCAGAAAGCCAAGCACAAAAATTTTGAATAATCATTTCTCTTGAGAGCTCATGATTGGGGCATGAATATAACATTGATTAAAGCCTCCCCCAAGCTTGGGCGATGCTTTCTCCTTCACGAGGCCAGAAGTTATATATATAATTGCGATCACGATGAACAAGATGCATAGGATAAAACTTCTGATGAAATTCCAATTTCAATCGTTTGTAATTCCAAGACCTCATATCATCACATAGCCTATACCATGTCGATGCATCTCCCCTCAAAGATAAAGGGAAGACCTTCTTCTTAATAACATCTCCTAGTACACCTGCAAGCTTAAATAATCCACAAGCTTCATCCACATATATCAGATGTTCATCAAGATGTTTTGTTCCATCTCCTAAAAAAGGATTAGCTAGCAGTTTTTCTATCATACCCGTAGGAACTTCAAAGCAAGCATTTTCATTTTCATTTTCAGTAGGTTCAGTAGGTTGAGGAGCAACTCTTTGCTCTACTGGTCGGGGTGAAGATACCCCGAACAAGCCCCTCAGAGGACTACTTTCCATAGTAACAAGTGACAGTAAATTTTAGCACACTATATAATTTTTTCCTTACCAAATTCCACCTACCAAAGGCGCTTCACTCCCCGGCAACGGCGCTAGAAAAGAGTCTTGATGACCCACAAGTATAGGAGATCTATCGTAGTCCTTTCAATAAGTAAGAGTGTCAAACCCAACGAGGAGCAGAAGGAAATGATAAGCGGTTTCCAGCAAGGTATTCTCTGCAAGTACTGAAATAAGTGGTAACAGCTAGTTTTGTGATAAGATAATTTGTAATGAGCAACAAGTAACAAAAGTAAATAAGGTGCAGCAATGTGGCCCAATCCTTTTTGTAGCAAAGGACAAGCATGGACAAACTCTTATATGATGTAAAGCGCTCCTGAGGACACATGGGAATATCGTCAAGCTAGTTTTCATCACGTTCATATGATTCGTGTTCGGTACTTTGATAATTTGGTATGTGGGTGGACCGGTGCTTGGGTGCTGCCCTTACTTGGACAAGCATCCCACTTATGATTAACCTCTATTGCAAGCATCCGCAACTACAACAAAAGTATTAAGGTAAACCTAACCATAGCATGAAACATATGGATCCAAATCAGCCCCCTTACGAAGCAACACATAAACTAGGGTTTAAGCTTCTGTCACTCTAGCAACCCATCATCTACTTATTACTTCCCAATGCCTTCCTCTAGGCCCAAACAATGGTGAAGTGTCATGTAGTCGACGTTCACATAACACCACTAGAGGAGAGATAACATACATCTCATCAAAATATTGAACGAATACCAAATTCACATGACTACTAATAGCAAGACTTCTCCCATGTCCTCGGGAACAAAAGTAACTACTCACAAAGCATAAACATGTTCATAATCAGAGGGGTATTAATATGCATATAGGATCTGAACATATGATCTTCCACCAATTAAACCAACTAGCATCAACTACAAGGAGTAATTAACACTACTAGCAACCTACTAGCACCAATCCTAGACTTGGAGACAAGAATTGGATACAAGAGATGAACTAGGGTTTTGAGATGAGATGGTGCTGATGAAGATGTTGATGGAGATTGCCCTCTCCTGATGAGAGGAGCATTGGTGATGACGATGGCGATGATTTCTCCCACTTAGTATTTTAATAGAAGTGTTATGATCAGCACTACTAGTTGGAATAGCTTCTACCCACTTAGTAACGTAATCAACAGCAACTAGAATGTGTGTATAACCATTAGAGGAAGGAAAATGTCCCATATAGTTAAAGCCCCAAACATCAAATGGTTCAATAACGAGTGAATAATTCATAGGCATTTCTTGACGTCTACTAATATTACCAATTCTTTGACATTCATCACAAGATAAGACAAACTTACGTGCATCCTTGAAGAGAGTAGGCCAATAAAAACCAGATTGCAATACCTTATGTGCAGTTCTATCTCCAGCATGGTGTCCTCCATAAGCTTCGGAGTGACACTTGCGTAGGATCCGTTCTTGTTCATGCTCAGGTACACAATGTCTAATAACACCATCTACTCCTTTATAAACATGTGGGTCATCCCAAAAGTAATGCCTCAAATCATAGAAGAATTTTTTTTCTTTTGCTGGTATGTGAAACTAGGTGGTATAAACTTAGCAAAAATGTAATTAGCATAATCAGCATACCATGGAGCAGTATGAGAAGCATTTATGACATTTAATTGCTCATCGGGAAAGCTATCATCAATAGGAAGTGGGTCATCAAGCACATTTTCTAACCTAGACAAGTTGTCTGCAACGGGGTTCTCAGCTCCCTTTCTATCAACAATATGTAAATCAAACTCTTGTAGCAAAAGAACCCATCTAATAAGTCTAGGTTTAGCATCTTTCTTTTCCATAAGATATTTAATAGCAGCATGATCAGGGTGGATAGTTACTTTAGAATCAACAATGTAGGGTCTGAACTTATCACAAGCAAATACAACTGCTACGAGTTCCTTTTCAGTAGTGGCATAATTTCTTTGAGCATTGTCTAGGGTTTTACTAGCACATTGAATAACATTTAATTTCTTATCAACTCTTTGTCCTAGAACAGCACCCCTACAGCATAATCACTTGCATCACACATAATTTCAAACGGTAAATTCCAATTAGGTGGATGAACAATAGGTGCATAGATCAATGCTTTCTTAAGTATTTCAAATGCTTCTACACAATCATCATCAAAGACAAATGGTATATCTTTTTGTAATAAATTAGTCAGAGGCCGAGAAATTTTTGAGAAGTCCTAAATAAACCTCCTATAAAATCCGGCATGGCCAAGGAAACTTCTTATACCTTTGATGTCCTTGGGACATGGCATCTTCTCAATAGCATCAACTTTGGCTTTATCGACTTCAATACCTCTTTCAGAAACTTTATGCCCCAAGACAATACCTTCATTAACCATAAAGTGGCACTTTTCCCAATTCAAGACAAGATTAGTTTCTTCACATCTCTGCAAAACTCGATCAAGGTTGCTCAAGCAATCATCAAAAGAAGATCCATAGACGGAAAAGTCATCCATGAAAACTTCACAAATCTTTTCACAAAAGTCAGAGAATATAGCCATCATGCATCTGTGAAAGGTAGCAGGTGCATTACATAAACCAAAAGGCATACATCTATAAGAAAAAGTACCAAAAGGGCATGTAAAAGTAGTCTTTGATTGATCTTTGGCTGACACAGGTATTTGAGAGAAACCAGAATAACCATCTAGAAAGCAAAAATGTGTATGTTTGGATAATCTTTCTAGCATTTGATCGATAAAAGGTAAGGGGTAATGATCCTTTTTAGTAGCCTTATTTAATTTGTGGAAATAAATTACCATCCTATAACCTGTAATAATTCTTTGAGGGATCAATTCATCTTCATCATTAGGAACAACAGTAATACCTCCCTTCTTAGGGACACAATGGACAGGACTTACCCACTGACTATCAGCAACGGGATAAATTATACCTGCCTCAAGGAGCTTTAGTATTTCCTTTCTTACCACTTCTTTCATTTTAGGATTCAACGGCGTTGATGATCACGAACTGGTTTAGCATCTTCTTCCAAATTAATTTTATGTTGACATAGAGTGGGACTAATGCCCTTAAGATCATCAAGAGTATACCCAATAGCAGCACGGTGCTTCTTCAGAGTTTTCAATAATCTCTCTTCCTCATGCTCTGAAAGGTTAGCACTAATAATAACAGGATATATCTTTTTCTCATCAAGATAAGCATATTTAAGAGTATCAGGTAACGGTTTAAGCTCAAACACGGGATCACCCTTGGGTGGAGGAGGATCCCCTAGGATTTCAACAGGTAAATTGTTTTTCAGAATAGGTTCCTGTTTAAAGAATACTTCATCTAATTCCCTTCTTTCATTCATAAACATGTCATTTTCATGGTCTAGCAAATATTGTTCTAAAGGATCACTAGGAGGTACGGCAATAGAAGCAAGACCAATAATTTCATCCTTACTAGGTAATTCTTCTTCACGGTGTTGTCTACTAAATTTAGAGAAATTAAATTCATGAGTCATATCATCTAAACCGATAGTAACAACATCCCTTTTGCAATCTATGGTAGCATTAACAGTATTTAAGAAGGGTCTACCAAATATAATGGGACAAAAGCTATCTTGTGGGGAACCAAGAACAAGAAAATCAGCAGGATATTTAGTTTTCCCACACAAGACTTCAACATCTCTAACAATTCCCATTGGTGAAATAGTATCTCTATTGGCAAGTTTAATTGTGACATCAATATCTTCCATCTCAGCAGGTGCAATATCATGCATAACTTCTTTGTATAAGGAATAAGGTATTGCACTAGCACTAGCACCCATATCACATAAGCCATGATAACAATGATCTCCTATTTTAACAGAAATAACAGGCATGCCTACCACAGGTCTAGGTTTATCTTTATCACGGGTTTAGCAATTCTAGCAGTTTCATACAGAAATAAATAACATGCCCATCAATATTATCAGACAAGAGATCTTTAACAATAGCAATATTAGGTTCAACTTTAACTTGCTCAGGAGGTGTATATGTTTTAATATTGCTTTTACGAACCACAGTTGAAGCTTTAGCATGATCCTTTATCCTAACAGGAAAGGTGGTTTCTCAACATAAGAAGTAGGAACAATAGGATCATTATAAGTGACAATCTTTTCTTCAACTTTAATAGGTGCAGCTACTTTTACTTCTATGGGAGGATGATATTTAAACCACTTCTCCTTGGGGAGATCAACATAAGTAGCAAAAGATTCACAGAAAGAAGCTACTATCTCAGAGTCAAGTCCATATTTAGTGCTAAATTTACGAAAAATCGGTATCCATAAAAGATTTAACACAATCAAAACTAGGTGTCATACCTGACTCCTTACCATTGTCGAGGTCCCAATCTTCAGAGTTGCGTTTAATTCTTTCCAATAAATCCCATTTGAATTCAATAGTCTTCATCATAAAAGAGCCGCACAAGAAGTATCAATAAATCCCATTTAGGGAATATCGTCAAGCTAGTTTTCATCACGTTCATATGATTCGTGTTCGGTACTTTGATAATTTGGTATGTGGGTGGACCGGTGCTTGGGTGCTGCCCTTACTTGGACAAGCATCCCACTTATGATTAACCTCTATTGCAAGCCATCCGCAACTACAACAAAAGTATTAAGGTAAACCTAACCATAGCATGAAACATATGGATCCAAATCAGCCCCCTTACGAAGCAACGCATAAACTAGGGTTTAAGCTTCTGTCACTCTAGCAACCCATCATCTACTTATTACTTCCCAATGCCTTCCTCTAGGCCCAAACAATGGTGAAGTGTCATGTAGTCGACGTTCACATAACACCACTAGAGGAGAGATAACATACATCTCATCAAAATATTGAACGAATACCAAATTCACATGACTACTAATAGCAAGACTTCTCCCATGTCCTCAGGAACAAAAGTAACTACTCACAAAGCATAAACATGTTCATGATCAGAGGGGTATTAATATGCATATAGGATCTGAACATATGATCTTCCACCAATTAAACCAACTAGCATCAACTACAAGGAGTAATTAACACTACTAGCAACCTACTAGCACCAATCCCGGACTTGGAGACAAGAAATGGATACAAGAGATGAACTAGGGTTTTGAGAGGAGATGGTGCTGATGAAGATGCTGATGGAGATTGTCCTCTCTCGGTGAGAGGAGCATTGGTGATGATGATGGCAATGATTTCCCCCTCCGGGAGGGAACTTTCCCCGGCAGAACAGCTCCGCCAAAGCCCTAGATTGGTTCCGCCAAGGTTCCTCCTCGTGGCGGCGGAGTTTCGTCCGAGAAGAAGGCTTCTTATTTTTTTCCCATCGAAAGACTTCATATAGCAGAATATGGTCACCGGAGGGCCTCCGGGGGGCCTAGGAGGTAGGGGGGCGCGCCCAGGGGGTAGGGCGCGCCCCCCACCCTCGTGGGCAGGGTGTGGCCCCTGGTGAAGTTCTTGCTCTCAGTATTTTTTATATATTTGGAAAACGTCTTCCGTGGAGTTTCAGGACTTTTGGAGCTGTGCAGAATAGGTCTCTAATATTTGCTCCTTTTCCAACCGAGAATCCCAGCTGCCGGCATTCTCCCTCTTTATGTAAACCTTGTAAAATAAGAGAGAATAGGCATAAGTATTGTGACATAATGTGTAATAACAGCCCATAATGCAATAAATATCGATATAAAAGGATGATGCAAAATGGACGTATCATCCGCATATTGTAGGTGTGAAATCCCCCCTGGGATGATGGTGGACGCAACCCCAGAAATGTGACCCGCCTCCTTTGCCCGGTCCAGGATGCCATCTAGGGCATCGACAAGGATGTTAAATAGTAGCATGGAGATAGGATCTCCTTGCCTCACCCCTGGCTTGTTCCTGAAATACAAACCAATGTGCCCGTTGATATTGCGGCCGATTGTCCCCCTCTAACCAACTGACGCATCCAACTAATCCAAAGTGGATCAAAGCCTTTCTCCCTTAGCACCTCTTCCAAGAACTCCCACCTCACCCAATTGTATGATTTCTCAAAGTCTATCTTAAGAATGAACACTTCTTCATTTGTTCGTTGAATCTCATGAAGAACCTCATGGAGGATTGCGACACCATCCAAAATACTTCATCGCTGGATAAAGGCAGTTTGGCAGGGGTCCACCACTTTATTGGCAACCAGAGCAAGGCGCGTCGAAAACCCTTTTGCGAGGAGCCTAAAGCTCACATTGATGATAGTAATGGGGCGGAATTGCCAGATATTGTCTGCACCCTGGACTTTGGGAAGAAGGGCCAAAACCCCATAGTTCAAACCTTTCACAACAATCCTACCGAGCGTAAACTCCTGGACAAGATTCACGAATTGGGACCCCACTAAATGCCTGGATTTCTTGTAGAAAGTGACTGGGAAGCCGCTTGGACCAGGAGCTATGTTCCCTCTCATCGCCTTTAAGTTATTCGTGACCTCCACATATGTGAAGGGACGGATGAGCTCTAGATTATCGATCTCTGACACCACATGGGTACCCTCCCACATCTGCGGCCCAAGAGATGCTGCTCCACCGGATGTGGATCCCATTAGCTCTCTATAGAAGCCATATATATGAGCTCGCAGCTCACCCATTTCGGATAAGATGGTATCCCCCTCCTTTAAGATTCTGATCGCACATCTCCAACGTCGGCCATTTGCGAAGGCATGGAAAAATTCCATACTCGCGTCTCCTTTAAGAACCCATGTTTATTGCCCTCTTTGTTGCCAATATATGTCCTCGCATGTGAGTATAAAAACCATTTCGTCCTCAACCGCATATCTTCGCGCCCATTCATCTTGCGACAATCCCAACGTGTCTTCCTTAACATCAAGGGCTTTGATCTCCAAGAGCAAAGCTTCCTTACAAACATGCGTCTGACCTCCCACATTAGCCCCCCATCCTCTAAGGTAATGACGAGATCTACAAATACAGTGTTGTCACTCATCGAGTGCATCACAGAGAGGTCCATAGCGGTGTGGTCGATTCACCCTCGCCGCTACACAAATCCTAGTCATCCTCGCTGCAAAGCCCGCTCGTAAGAGCCATTGTCGTTCAAAAAAGAACCGCTTCGCCGGCCTACGAAACTCCTCCCCGGAGTGCAAGATGAGCGGACAGTGGTTCGAGCCAAGGCGGATCTCAGCTACTAGTGAACGGGCAGGGAGCATAGCTTCCCATTCCGTGGAAACAAAAACCCGATCCAAGACACACCTGACTAGGTTGTCTTGGTTATTTGTCCATGTAAAACGAGCTCCCGCACGGTGCAGCTCGATCAAGTGAAGGTCCACCACCCAATTATTGAAACTGTCAACCAAGCCTTGCCTTGATTATTAACCATCTTGTTACTCTTATCCTCGCTTGATCTAATAAGATTAAACCCCCCCCCATCACCATAGGGCTTGGCGAGGCTAAGATTTTACTATGAATTTCACTCAGAAACTCCAATGATTTAGAGTGGTCAGCCGGGCCGTAGACTACGAGGAGCTCCCATTTGTAGTTGTTGTTCCTCTGTACCATCTCAGCACCCAAGAAGAATTCGCCCTAGAGAAGGATATACCATCGAAAGTCTCTTTACTTACTCCCAAAAGAATTCCCCTGATCGGCCCACGGCCGGCACCCACTCCCACTGGAAGGCCGTGGCACCCCCAAGAGAATCTACCTCCGTCTGCGAGAAGGCAGGTCGTATTGTTTCCTGTAGCCCCACAAAGTCCACACGCTGTTCTCGAATATATTCTATAAGTTGCTGATACGTCTCCAACGTATCTATAATTTTTTTTTGCTCCATGCTATATTATCTACTATTTTGGACATTATTGGGCTTTATTATCCATTTTTATATTATTTTGGGACTAACCTATTAACCGGAGGACCAACCCAGAATTGCTGTTTTTTAGCCTATTTTAGGGTTTCGAAGAAAAGGAATATCAAACGGAGTCCAAACGGAATGAAACCTTCGGGAACATGATTTTCTCACCGAACATGATCCAGTAGACTTGGACCCTACATCAAGAAATAAAGGAGGAGGCCACGAGGTAGGGGGCGCACCTACCCCCCCCCCCAAGCGTGCCCTCCACCCTCGTGGGCCCCCTGTTGCTCCACCGACGTACTCCTTCCTCCTATATATACCTACATACCCCCAAACGATCAGATACGGAGCCAAAACCCTAATTCCACTGCCGTAACTTTCTGTATCCACGAGATCCCATCTTGGGGCCTGTTCCGGAGCTCCACCGGAGGGGGCATCCATCACGGAGGGCTTCTACATCAACACCATAGCCTCTCCGATGAAGTGTGAGTAGTTTACCTCAGACCTTCGGGTCCATAGTTATTAGCTAGATGGCTTCTTCTCTCTTTTTGGATCTCAATACAATGTTCTCCCCCTCTCTTGTGGATATCTATTCGATGTAATCTTCTTTTTGCGGTGTGTTTGTTGAGACCGATGAATTGTGGGTTTATGATCAAGATTATCTATGAACAATATTTGAATCTTCTTTGAATTCTTTTATGTATGATTGGTTATCTTTGCAAGTCTCTTCGAATTATCAGTTTGGTTTGGCCTACTAGATTGATCTTTCTTGCAATGGGAGAAGTGCTTAGCTTTGGGTTCAATCTTGCGGTGTCCTTTCCCAGTGACAGTAGGGGTAGCAAGGCACGTATTATATCGTTACCATCGAGGATAACAAGATGGGTTTTTTTTATCATATTGCATGAATTTATCCCTCTACATCATGTCATCTTGCTTAAGGCGTTACTCTGTTTTCATGAACTTTATACTCTAGATGCATGCTGGATAGCGGTCGATGAGTGGAGTAATAGTAGTAGATGCAGGCAGGAGTCGGTCTACTTGTCTCGGACGTGATGCATATATACATGATCATACCTAGATATTCTCATAACTATGCTCAATTCTGTCAATTGCTCAACAGTAAGTCGTTCACCCACCGTAAAATACTTATGCTCTTGAGAGAAGCCACTAGTGAAACCTATGGCCCCCGGGTCTATCTTCATCATATTAATGTTCCAATATTTAGTTATTTCCTTTGCTTTTTATTTTACTTTTCATCTTTATCACAAAAACACCAAAAAAAATTATCTTATCATATCTATCAGATCTCACTCTCATAAGTGACCGTGAAGGGATTGACAACCCCTTATCGCGTTGGTTGCGAGGAGTTATTTGCTTTGTGCAGGTACGAGGGAT
This sequence comes from Triticum urartu, assembly GCF_003073215.2. NCBI lineage: Eukaryota > Viridiplantae > Streptophyta > Magnoliopsida > Poales > Poaceae > Triticum > Triticum urartu. Next base: position 108,066,099 of record NC_053025.1, on the reverse strand, counting down.
TCGCGGATAGCCTCCTACTGGATTGATACCTTGGTTCTCAAAAACTGAGGGAAATACTTATGCTACTTTGCTGCATCACCCTTTCCTCTTCAAGGGAAAACCAACGTAGTGCTCAAGAGGTAGCAAGATGGATTTCTGGCGCCGTTGCCGGGGAGGTTCGCGCAAGTCAAGATTTGACTCCTTACAATGAGCCATTTCTGGCGCCGTTGTCGGGGAGTCTACGCAAAAGTCAACATACCAAGTACACATCATAATCATTATCTCCCGCATTATATTATTTGCCATTTGCCTCTCGTTTTCCTCTCCCCCACTTCTCCCTTGTCGTTTTATTCGCCCTCTCTCTCTATCCTCCCTCTCTTTCTCTATTTGCCTCTTTTTTCCCGCCTGCATTTTGTTTGCTTGTGTGTTGGATTGCTTGCTTGTCACGATGGCTCAAGATAACACTAAATTGTGTGACTTTACCAATACCAACAACACTGATTTTATTAGCACTCCGATTGCTCCTCTTACTGATGCTGAATCTTGTGAAATTAATGCCGCTTTGCTGAATCTTGTCATGAAAGATCAGTTTTCCGGCCTTCCTAGTGAAGATGTCGCTACCCATCTAAATAGCTTCGTTGATTTGTGTGATATGCAAAGGAAGAAAGATGTGGACAACGATATTGTTAAGTTGAAGCTATTTCCTTTTTCACTTAGAGATCGTGCTAAATCTTGGTTTTCGTCTTTGCCTAAAAATAGTATTGATTCTTGGAACAAGTGCAAAGATGCTTTTATCTATAAGTATTTTCCTCCCGCTAAGATCATCTCCCTTAGAAACGATATTATGAATTTTAAGCAACTTGATCATGAACATGTTGCACAAGCTTGGGAGAGGATGAAATTAATGATACGTAATTGCCCTACTCATGGTTTGAATTTGTGGATGATTATACAAAAATTTTATGCCGGATTGAATTTTGCTTCTAGAAATCTTTTAGATTCGGCCGCGGGAGGCACTTTTATGGAAATCACTTTAGGAGAAGCTACTAAACTCCTAGATAATATTATGGTTAATTATTCTAAATGGCATACTGAAAGATCTACTAATAAAAAGGTGCATGCGATAGAAGAAATTAATGTTTTGAGTGGAAAGATGGATGAACTTATGAAATTATTTGCTAGTAAGAGTGTTTCTTCTGATCCTAATGATATGCCCTTGTCTACTTTGATTGAGAATAATAATGAATCTATGGATGTGAATTTTGTTGGTAGGAACAATTTTGGTAACAACGCGTATAGAGGAAATTTTAATCCTAGGCCTTATCCTAGTAATCCCTCTAATAATTATGGTAATTCCTACAACAATTCTTATGGAAATTATAATAAGATGCCCTCTGATTTTGAATCTAATATTAAATAATTTATTACTTCGCAAAAGAATTTCAATGCTTTGATTGAAGAGAAATTGCTTAAGATTGATGAGTTGGCTAGGAACGTTGATAGAATTTCTCTTGATGTTGATTCTTTGAAACTTAGATCTATTCCACCTAAGCATGATATCAATGAGTCTCTCAAAGCCATGAGAATTTCCATTGACGAGTGCAAAGAAAGAACCGCTAGGATGCGTGCTAAGAAAGATGCCTTTATAAGAGCGTGTTCTTCTAGTTTTTATGGAAATAAAGATGAAGATCTAAAAGTTATTTATGTGTCCCCTATTAAATCTTTGTTTTGCAATATGAATCTTGATAATGACGGGACTGAATATGATCCACCTTTACCTAGAAGGCGTTCCAAAAATTCGGAGTTTTTAGATCTTGATGCTAAATTTGATGAAAGTGGGATTGAAGAAATTAAAACCCTAGATGTTGCTAAACCCACTATTTTGGATTTCAAGGAATTTAATTATGAAAATTTCTCTTTTATTGATTGTATTTCCTTGTTGCAATCCGTGCTAAATTCTCCTCATGCTTATGGTCAAAATAAAGCGTTTACTAAACATATCGTTGATGCCTTGATGCAATCTTATGAATAAAAACTTGAGTTGGAAGTTTCTATCCCTAGAAAACTTTATGATGAGTGGGAACCAACTATTAAAATTAAGATTAAAGATCATGAGTTCTATGCTTTATGTGATTTGGGTGCAAGTGTTTCCACGATTCCAAAGACTTTGTGTGATTTGTTAGGTTCCCGTGATTTTGATGATTGCTCTTTAAACTTGCACCTTGCGGATTCCACTATTAAGAAACCAATGGGAAGAATCAATGATGTTCTTATTGTCGCAAATAGGAATTATGTGCCCGTAGATTTTATTGTTCTTGACATAGATTGCAATCCTTCATGTCCTATTATTCTTGGTAGACCTTTCCTTAGAACGATTGGTGCAATTATTGATATGAAGGAAGGAAATATTAGATTCCAATTTCCGTTAAGGAAAGGCATGGAACACTTTCCTAGAAATAAAATTAAATTACCTTATGAATCTATTATGAGAGCCACTTATGGATTGCCTACCAAAGATGGCAATACCTAGATCTATCCTTTCTTTTTATGCCTAGCTAGGGGCGTTAAACGATAGCGCTTGTTGGGAGGCAACCCAATTTTATTTTATTACTTGATTTTTGCTCCTGTTTAGTAATAAATAATTTACCTAGCCTCTGTTTTGGTTGTGTTTTTTGTGTTTAATTAGTGTTTGTGCCAAGTAGAACCGTTGGGAAGACTTGGGAAAGTCTTGATATCTTGCTGTAAAAAACAGAAACTTTAGCGCTCACGAGAACTGCTGCCATTTGTATTTGGAAAGTGCTATTTAGTTAATTATTTTTGAAGATGATTAATAGATAAATACCTCACGTCCAGCAATTTATTTTAGAATTTTTGGGGTTCCATATCTTGCGCTAGCTACAGATTACTACAGACTGTTCTGTTTTTGACAGATTCTGTTTTTCGTGTGTTGATTGCTTATTTTGATGAATCTATGGCTAGTAAAATAGTTTATAAACCATAGAGAAGTTGGAATACAGTAGGTTTAACACCAATATAAATAAATAATTAGTTCATTACAGTACCTTGAAGTGGTCTTTTGTTTTCTTTCGCTAACGGAGCTCACGAGATTTTCTACTTTAAGTTTTGTGTTGTGAAGTTTTCAAGTTTTGGGTAAAGATTTGATGGATTATGGAACAAGGAGTGGCAAGAGACTAAGATTGGGGATGCCCATGTCACCCCCAAGATAATCTAAGGACACCTAAAAGCCAAAGCTTGGGGATGGCCCGGAAGGCATCCCCTCTTTCGTCTACTTCTATCGGTAACTTTACTTGGAGCTATATTTTTATTCACCACATGATATGTGTTTTGCTTGGAGCGTCTTGTATGATTTGAGTCTTTTGCTTTTTAGTTTACCACAATCATCCTCACTGTACACACCTTTTGAGAGAGCCATACATGATTTGGAATTTGTTATAATACTCTATGTGCTTCACTTATATCTTTTGAGTTATATAGTTTTGCTCTAGTACTTCACTTATATCTTTTAGAGCACGGTGGTGGATTTGTTTTATAGAAACTATTGATCTCTCATTCTTCACTTATATTATATTGAGAGTCTTAAATAGCATGGTAATTTGCTTAAATAATCCTAATATGCTAGGTATTCAAGATTAGTAAAAAAATTCTTATGAGTGTTTTGAATACTAAGAGAAGTTTGATGCTTGATGATTTTTTGAGATATGGAGGTAATAATATCAAAGTCATGCTAGTTGAGTAGTTGTGAATTTGAGAAATGCTTGTGTTGAAGTTTGCAAGTCCCGTAGCATGCACGTATGGTAAACGTTATGTAACAAATAAACATGAGGTGTTCTTTGATTGTCCTCCTTATGAGTGGCGGTCAGGGACGAGCGATGGTCTTTTCCTACCAATCTATTACCCTAGGAGCATGCGCGTAGTGCTTGGTTTTTGATGACTTGTAGATTTTTGCAATAAGTATGTGAGTTCTTTATGACTAATGTTGAGTCCATGGATTATACGCACTCTCACCCTTCCATCATTGCTAGCCTCTTCGGTACCGTGCATTGCCCTTTCTCACATTGAGAGTTGGTGCAAACTTCGCCGGTGCATCCAAACCCCGTGATATGATACGCTCTTTCACACATAAACCTCCTTATATCTTCCTCAAAATAGCCACCATACCTACCTATTATGGCATTTCTATAGCCATTCCGAGATATATTGCCATGCAACTTTCCACCGTTCCGTTTATCATGACACATTCATCATTGTCATATTGCTTAGCGTGATCATGTAGTTGACATAGTATTTGTGGCAAAGCCACAGTTCATAATTCTTTCATACATGTCACTCTTGGTTCATTGCATATCCCGGTACACCGCCGGAGGCATTCATATAGAGTCATATTTTGTTCTAGCATCAAGTTGTAATAATTGAGTTGTAAATAAATAGAAGTGTGATGATCATCATTTTCTAGAGCATTGTTGGCCCAAAAAAGGAGATAAAAAGAGAGAAGGGACAATGCTACTATCCTTTGCCACACTTGTGCTTCAAAGTAGCACCATAATCTTCATGGTAGATAGTCTTTTCTTTTGTCACTTTCATATACTAGTGGGAATTTTTCATTATAGAACTTGGCTTGTATATTCCAACAATGGGCCTCCTCAAGTGCCCTAGGTCTTCGTGAGCAAGCAAGTTGCATGCACACCCACTTAGTTTCTTTTGTTGATCTTTCATACATTTATAGCTCTAGTGCATCCGTTGCATGGCAATCCCTACTCCTTGCATTAACATCAATCGATGGGCATCTCCATAGCCCATTGATTAGCCCCGTTGATGTGAGACTTTCTCCTTTTTTGTCTTCTCCACATAACCCCCATCATCATATTCTATTCCACCCATAGTGCTTTGTCCATGGCTCGCGCTCATATATTGCGTGAAAGTTTATAGGTTTGAGATTACTAAAGTATGAAACAATTGCTTGGCTTGTCATCGGGGTTGTGCATGATGAGAGCATTCTTGTGTGACGAAAATGGAGCATGCCTAAACTATATGATTTTGTAGGGATGAACTTTCTTTGGCCATGTTATTTTGAGAAGACATAATTGCTTAGTTAGTATGCTTGAAGTATTATTATTTTTATGTCAATATGAAATTTTATCTTGAATCTTTCGGATATGAATATTCATACAACAATTAAGAAGAATTACATTAAAATTATGCCAAGTAGCACTCCACATCAAAAATTCTGTTTTTATCATTTACCTACTCGAGGACGAGCATGAATTAAGCTTGGGGATGCTTGATACGTCTCCAACGTATCTATAATTTTTTATTGTTTCATGCTATATTATATCCTGTTTTGGACATTATTGGGCTTTATTATACACTTTTATATTATCTTTGGGACTAACCTATTAACCGGAGGCCTAGCCCAGAATTGCTGTTTTTTTGCCTATTTCAGAGTTTCGCAGAAAAAGAATATCAAACGGAGTCCAAACGGAATGAAACCTTCGAGAACGTGATTTTCGGAACGAACATGATCCAGAGGACTTGGACCCTACGTCAAGACATCAACCAGGAAGGAACGAGGTAGGGGGGCACGCCTACCCCCCCCCCCCAGGCGCGCCCTCCACCCTTGTGGGGCCCATGTTGCTCCACCGACGCACTTCTTCCTTCTATATATACCTACGTACCCCCAAACTACCAGATACTGAGTCAAAACCCTAATTCCACCGCTGTAACTTTCTGTATCCATGACATCCCATCTTGGGGCCTTTTCCGGAGCTCCGCCGGAAGGGGCATCGATCATGGGGGCTTCTACATCAACACCATAGCCTCTCTGATGAAGTGTGAGTAGTTTACTTCAGACCTTCGGGTCCATAGTTATTAGCTAGATGTCTTCTTCTCTCTTTTTGGATCTCAATACAAAGTTCTTCCCCTCTCTTGTGGATATCTATTCGATGTAATCTTCTTTTTGCGGTGTGTTTGTTGAGACCGATGAATTGTGGGTTTATGATCAAGATTATCTATGAACAATATTTGAATCTTCTTTGAATTCTTTTATGTATGATTGGTTATCTTTGCAAGTCTCTTCGAATTATCAGTTTGGTTTGGCCTACTAGATTGATCTTTCTTGCAATGGGAGAAGTGCTTAGCTTTGGGTTCAATCTTGTGGTGTCCTTTCCCAGTGACAGTAGGGGCAACAAGTCATGTATTGTATTGTTGCCATCGAGGATAACAAGATGGGGTTTATATCATATTTCATGAGTTTATCCCTCTACATCATGTCATCTTGCTTAAAGCATTACTCTATTCTCTTGAACTTAATACTCTAGATGCATGCTGGATAGCGGTCGATGTGTGGAGTAATAGTAGTAGATGCAGGCAGGAGTCGGTCTACTTGTCTCGGATGTGATGCCTATATACATGATCATACCTAGATATTCTCATAACTATGCTCAATTCTGTCAATTGCTGAACAGTAATTTGTTTACCCACCGTAATACTTATGATCTCGAGAGAAGCCACTAGTGAAACCTATGGCCCCCGGGTCTATTTTACATCATATTAGTCTTCCGTCAACAAGCTATTTCCTTTTCCGTTTATTTTGCTTTCTTTACTTTGCATCTTTATCATAAAAATACCAAAAATATTATCTTATCATATCTATCAGATCTCACTTTCGTAAGTGACCGTGAAGGGATTGACAACCCCTTTATTGCGTTGGTTGCGAGGATTTTATTTTTTTGTGTAGGTGCGAGGGACTCGCGCGTGGCCTCCTACTGAATTGATACCTTGGTTCTCAAAAACTGAGGGAAATACTTACGCTACTTTGCTGCATCACCCTTTCCTCTTCAAGGGAAAACCAACGCAGTGCTCAAGAGGTAGCAGTGGCATTGAAGCCATTCCACTTCGTTTCACATAAGAGGAGTTAGGGTGAGCATATGAATAAGCAGAGAAATTCTTCGAAGACTTATGAACATAATGGTTAGAAGAATAATGCTCATATTCATAGCCCTTAAATCTTCCCTGCGAAACAGAAGGGTTAGCATGATGATGTTCATATGAGGACTTTGATCCTTTTGAGGAATTTGATCCACGTGAGGAATTTGGTCCGTATGAGGACTTGGATCCATATGAAGAATTTGGTCCATATGAAGAATTTGATCTGGGGTTCCTATTCTTCACAGGTGGTGTCATGATGACATTCACCTGAAGATTCACCTGAAGAATATGAAGATTCACATGTAAAGCCAGATAAAGTACATGGACCCACTAAAGGTCCCTTTGTAGCAACCCATGAGGTTTTGGGATATTTCTCAGGTTTCCAGTAGGTCCCATCCGCATTGAGTTTCCTCTCAAAGGCAATACCCTCTTTCCTAGGGTAACTGTTGAGGATCTGCTTCTTAAGCACATCACAAAGATCTTGATGCCCTTTGAGGCTTTTGTACATGCATGTCACATACAATTCCTTCAGCCATGCATGGTCAGTGATACTAGCAGCATCCTCAGATGAGGAATTAGTGATAGCAGAGATAGTTGAAGAATTTGCAGCAATAGAAGCATTAGAACATTCAGGTAAAGAATTAGCATTTTCACGTTCAATGCATTTCAAACATGGAGGAATAAATTCTTCCTGAGTAGAGCTGACTTGTTGGGCAAGTAATGAATCATGCTCCTTCTGAAGATCTTCATAACTCACTCTTAACTGCTCAAGATCTTCCTTTCTTTGAAGAAATTCATAAGAGAGCTTCTCATGATCAGATAAGAGAGTGTTATGATGACTCTGAAGGTTATCAAACTTAGTCCGAAGTCTCTGAAGACCTTCAGCCAAAACTTTCGTCTGATTCATTTCTTCACCCAACATATCATCACTCTCATCCAGCATGTTTTGAACTTTTTCCAAAACTCTTTGTTGTTTAGTGGCAAGGGAAGCAAGTTTGGCATAACTGAGTCAAAACCCTAATTCCACCGCCGTAACTTTCTGTATCCGTGAGATCCCATCTTGGGGCCTTTTCCGGAGCTCCGCCGGAGGGGGCATCAATCACGGAGGGCTTCCACATCAACACCATAGCCTCTCCGATGAAGTGTGAGTAGTTTACTTCAGACCTTCGGGTCCATAGTTATTAGCTAGATGTCTTCTTCTCTCTTTTTGGATCTCAATACAAAGTTCTTCCCCTCTCTTGTGGACATCTATTCGATGTAATCTTCTTTTTGCGGTGTGTTTGTTGAGACCGATGAATTGTGGGTTTATGATCAAGTTTATCTATGAACAATATTTGAATCTTCTCTGAATTCTTTTATGTATGATTGGTTATCTTTGCAAGTCTCTTCGAATTATCAGTTTGGTTTGGCCTACTAGATTGATCTTTCTTGCAATGGGAGAAGTGCTTAGCTTTGGGTTCAATCTTGCGGTGTCCTTTCCCAGTGATAGTAGGGGCTGCAAGGCACGTATTGTATTGTTGCCATCAAGGATAACAAGATGGGATTTTATCATATTGCATGAATTTATCCCTCTACATCATGTCATCTTGCTTAGGGCGTTACTCTGTTTTCATGAACTTAATACTCTAGATGCATGCTGGATAGCGGTCGATGAGTGGAGTAATAGTAGTAGATGTAGGCAGGAGTCGGTCTACTTGTCTCGGACATGATGCCTATATACATGATCATACCTAGATATTCTCATAACTATGCTCAATTTTGTCAATTGATCAATAGTAATTCGTTCACCCACCGTAAAATACTTATGCTCTTAAGAGAAGCCACTAGTGAAACCTATGGCCCCCGGGTCTATCTTGATCATATTAATCTTCCAATATTTAGTTATTTCCTTTGCTTTTTATTTTACTTTGCATCTTTATCACAAAAACACCAAAAATATTATCTTATCATATCTATCAGATCTCACTCTCGTAAGTGACCGTGAAGGGATTGACAACCCCTTATCGCGTTGGTTGCGAGGAGTTATTTGCTTTGTGCAGGTATGAGGGACTCGCGCGTGGCCTCCTACTGGATTGATACCTTGGTTCTCAAAAACTGAGGGAAATACTTACGCTACGTTGCTGCATCACTGATACGTCTCCAACGTATCTACTTTTACAAACACTTTTGCCCTTGTTTTGGACTCTAACTTTCATGATTTGAATGGAACTAACCCGGACTGACGCTGTTTTCAACAGAATTACCATGGTGTTATTTATGTGCAGGAACAAACGTTCTCGAAATGACCTGAAACTTCACGGAGCAACTTTTCAGAAAATATGAAAAATACTTGCAAAAGATGAAGGCCAGGGGGACCACCACCTGTCCACGAGGGTGGGGGCGCGCCTGCCCCCCTAGGGCGCGCCCCATACCTCATGGGCCCCCTGTTGCCTCTCCGACTCCAACTCCAACTCCATATATTGTGTTTCGGGGAGAAAAAAATCAGAGTGAAGAAATCATCGCATTTTACGATATGGAGCCACCGCCAAGCCCTAAAATCTCTCGGGAGGGCTGATCTGGAGTCCGTTCGGGGCTCCGGAGAGGGGAATCCGTCGCCATCGTCATCATCAACCATCCTCCATCACCAATTTCGTGATGCTCACCGCCATGCGTGAGTAATTCCATCGTAGGCTTGCTGGACGGTGATGGGTTGGATGGGATCTATCATGTAATCGAGTTAGTTTTGTTAGGGTTTGATCCCTAGTATCCACTATGTTCTGAGATTGATGTTGCTATGACTTTGCTATGCTTAATGCTTGTCAGTAGGGCCCGAGTGCCATGATTTCAGATCTGAACCTATTATGTTTTCATCAATATATGTGTGTTCTTGATCCTATCTTGCAAGTCTATAGTCACCTATTACGTGTTATGATCCGTTAACCCCGAAATGACAATAATCGGGATACTTACCGGTGATGACCGTAGTTTTAGGAGTTCATGTATTCACTATGTGTTAATGCTTTGTTCCGGTACTCTATTAAAAGGAGGCCTTAATATCCCTTAGTTTCCGTAAGGACCCCGCTGCCATGGGAGGGTAGGACAAAAGATAGCATGCAAGTTCTTTTCCATAAGCACGTATGACTATGTTCGGAATACATGCCTACATTATATCAATGAACTGGAGCTAGTTCTGTGTCACCCTAGGTTATGGCTGTTACATGATGAACCGCATCCGGCATGATTCTCCATCACCGATCCATTGCCTACGAGCTTTCCATATATTGTTCTTCGCTCATTTACTTTTCCATTGTTATTGCTATCATCACTACAAAATACCAAAAACATTACTTTTTCTACTGTTACCATTACCCCTACTATCATATTACTTTGCTACTAAACACTTTGCTGCAGATACTAAGTTTCCAGGTGTGGTTGAATTGACAACTCAGCTGCTAATACTTGAGAGTATTCTTTGGCTCCCCTTGTGTCGAATCAATAAATTTGGGTTGAATACTTTAACCTCGAAAACTGTTGTGATCCCCTATACTTGTGGGTTATCAAGACTATTTTCTGGCGCCGTTGTCGGGGAGCATAGCTCTATTCTTTGAGTCACTTGGGATATATATGTGCTTATCATTATGAAGAACTTGGGAGATCCAAAAACCAAGATCTATCCCTCAACTACGAGGGGAGGTAAGGAACTGCCATCTAGCTCTGCACTTGATTCACCTTCTGTTTTGAGTAAGCTTGGGACACCTACACCTGCTTCTGCTATTCATTCTGATATGTCGCATGTTATTAATGATGCCACTTTTGATATGCATGACACTTATGATGAAACTACTTCTATGCTTGATACTACTGTGCCACTTGGTAAATTTCTTGATGAACAACTTGCTAGAGCTAGAGAAATTGAAATATTGAATCTGATGATACTGATGAAAGTGATGATGAAGAATCACTTGTTATTCCTAAGGGTTATGTTTTTGATCAAGAAGCTTCTTTAGCTATTTTAGCTTGCAAAAATAGAAATGAACTCAAAAGGTTATTAGCTAAATGGAGTAAGCAATCTCTAAATGCTAGAATGAAACCTGACCCTTCTTTTGCTACTTCACCTATCTTTGTTACTGATAAGGATTATGAATTCTCTGTTGATCCTGATATAATTACTTTGGTTGAATCTGATCCTTTTCATGGTTATGAATCTGAAACTGTTGTGCACATCTTACTAAATTAAATGATATAGCCACCCTGTTCACTAATGATGAGAAATCTCGTTACCTTTATATCCTTACAATATTTTCGTTCTCATTAAAGGGTGATGCTAAGATATGGTTTAATTCTCTTGATCCTGGTTGTGTGCGTAGTCCCCAGGATATGATTTATTACTTCTCTGCTAAATATTTTTCCCTGCTCATAAGAAACAAGCTGCTTTAAGGGATATATATAATTTTGTGCAAATTGAAGAAGAGAGTCACCCACAAGCTTGGGGGAGGCTTCTCCAATTACTTAATGCTTTGCCTGATCATCCTCTTAAGAAAAATGAAATACTTGATATCTTTTATAATGGACTAACCGATGCCTCCAGAGATTACCTGGATAGTTGTGCTGGTTCTGTTTTCAGGGAAAGAACACCGGATGAAGCTGAAATTCTATTGAATAATATGTTGACAAATGAAAATAATTGGACACCTCCGGAGCCAATTCCTGAGCCTATTCCTAAACCAACTCCGAAGAAGAGGGGTATTCTATTTCTCAGTCCTGAAGATATGCAAGAGGCAAAGAAATCTATGAAAGAAAAAGGTATTAAAGCTGATGATGTTAAGAATGTACCTCCTATTGAAGAAATACATGGTCTTAATTTACCGCCTGTTGAAGAAACATATAATCTTAATCCATTACCTATTGAAGAAACTCATGGTCTTGATAACCCGACACAGGTAGTAAAGGTAAATTCTCTCTATAGATATGATAAAGCTGAAATCCCATTTACTAAATTTGCTAGCCCATGCTTAGATGAGTTTGATAAATTTATGGCTAAGCAAGAAGATTTTAATGCTTATTTTAGTAGACAATTGAAATACAATTCAAATATGCTTGAACACTTGGGTGATTATCTGGCTAATGTGAAAGGTGAACTTAAACTTATTATTAAACATGCTTCTATGGTTACCACTCAAGTAGAACAAGTACTTAAAGCTCAAAATGATTTGCTCAATGAATTGAATAGTAAAGATAATGATAATGTTGTTAGAGTTATTACTAGAGGTGGTCGAATGACTCGGGAACCTTTGTATCCTGAAGGCCATCCTAAAAGAATTGAGCAAGATTCTCAGAGAAATAATGTAGATGCACCTAGTTCGTCTAAAAAGAAGAAAAAGAAAAATGATAGGACTTTGCATGCTTCTAGTGAACCTATTACTGAAACACCTGAGAATCCAAATGATATTTCTATTTCTGATGCTGAAACTCAATCTGGTAAATGAATCTGAAACTAGTGATAATGTTAATGATAATGTTCATAATGATGCTCAACCTAGTAATGATAATGACATAGAAATTGAACCTGCTGTTGATCTTGATAACCCACAATCAAAGAATCAACGTTATGATAAGAAAGACTTTTTTGCTAGGAAACATGGTAAAGAAAGAGAGCCTTGGGTTCAGAAACCCATGCCTTTTCCTCCCAAACCATCCAAGAAAAAGGATGATGAGGATTTTGAGCGCTTTGCTGAAATGATTAGACCTATCTTTTTGCGTATGCGATTAACTGATATGCTCAAAACCAATCCTTATGCTAAGTACATGAAAGATATTATTACAAATAAAAGAAAGATACCGAAAGCTGAAATTTCCACCATGCTTGGTAATTACACTTTTAAGGGTGGAATACCAAAGAAACTTGGAGATCCCGGTGTACCAACTATACCATGCTCCATTAAAAGAAACTATGTTAAAACTGCTTTATGTGATCTTGGAGCCGGTGTTAGCGTTATGCCTCTCTCTTTATATCGTAGACTTGATTTGAATAAGTTGACACCTACTGAAATATCTTTGCAAATGGCTGATAAATCAACTGCTATACCTGTCGGTATTTGTGAGGATGTGCCTGTTGTAGTTGCAAACGTTACTATTTTAACGGACTTTGTTATTCTTGATATTCCCGAGGACGATAGTATGTCTATTATTCTTGGAAGACCCTTTTTGAATACTGCAGGGGCTGTTATTGATTGCACTAAAGGCAATGTCACTTTTCATGTTAATGGTAATGAGCATACGGTACACTTTCCGAGGAAACAACCTCAAGTTCATAGTATCAACTCTATTGGAAAAATTCCATCGATTATATTTGGAGGTTTTGAATTTCCTCTTCCTACCATTAAGAAGAAATATGATATTCCTATTATTGGGGATGTGCATATCCCCGTTGAGGAAACATAGTGTTATTCAAAATTTCTCCGGTTCCATGTTATTCGGAATGAGTTCGTTAACAAGACTTGATCAACCTTGTTAGTGGATTCCTTTTGATGATCATGAGATGGATGAAACTAGAAAGCACAACCTTCTGTACCCCACTTTTACTTTTTGTTATTTATATTAAATAAAATAAAAATAAATATTTTTCTGTCTGTTATCTGATTATCTGTGCAATATAAAAATACCTCGAAAATAAAAGTTCTCCAAATGCCCTGAAATTTAAATATGATTTTTTTCTATAATATTTGAGAATATTTCGCACTGAGAACACAGCAGGGGGGTCAACCACCTGCCCACGAGGGTGGAGGGCGCGCCCCCCTGCCTCGTGAGCCCACGGTGGCCCTCCTCCACTTATCCTTTCACCCATACACTTCTTCTTCCTCCCACAAACACGAATATCCAACTCAAGCACGAGTTCTAGCTCACTTTGCTTCCATTTTCGATCTCCTTTCTCAAAGCACCTCTCACAAAACTGCTTGGGGAGATTGTTCCTTGGTATGTGACTCCTCAATTGGTCCAATTAGTTTTTTTCTAGTGCTTTATTCATTGCAAATTTTTGCTGCTTAGGTGACCCTGTTCTTGAGCTTGCATGTTAAATTTATATGGTCAAAAGTAGTTTTGATGCATGATATAGGCCCTAGGCACTTGTAGGAGTAGTTGATATCAATATTATTGAGTTTGGTTTACTTTTATTTTGAAGTTACTAAAAAATTTCAGAATTTTTCAGAAAATGATGAGGAGACTTTTGAGGGGCTCATCGAGCCAAAGCTCGAAGGAAAAGGCACCAAAGCCTAAGTATAATCTGCCTCGCACCGCGGAGGTTCGGGCGTGTGAATGACCTTCTGATGATTTCTTGAGAGCAACCGAGATTTGTGAAGATTTTCATGAATTGGCTAACAATGCAGGCCTCACCGTTTTCCTCCACGACCAATGCGATCAGTATCTCTTACTCACAAATATATTTGTGCAAAACTTTCATTTCCATTCTAGGAGCTCACCACCTATGGTGGAGTTTTATTTATATGATGAGCAAAAGGAGATGTCACTTTATGATTTTTTTTAGGTTTGTTTAGTCCCTTTTGAGGGAAAGACAGAAGAACCACATCGCAATGATGTGGAGGGGTTTATTGATACTATCACTGTAGGGGAAACAAGGAAGGTTTCCGATGCACGAATCACTAGCATACATTTTCCTGTTTTACGTTATTTTGCACTATTTGCTAGTCGTTGCTTAATTGGTCGTGAAAACTGTGGAAACCTTAGTATCCCTGATATTATTATTTTGCTCCATGGTTTATATGGTGATAACTCTGTTAGTATGGGCGGCATTATTGCCAAACGGTTAAGTCTGAACCGTACAAAGGGCCCCATCTTTGGAGGCATCTATGCTTCACGCCCAGCTGCACATTTTAACATACCTATTAGGCATTTTGAGAAGGAAGAAAAAGTGATGCCTCATGTTTATCTAGATTATAAAAGTATGGTGGCACATGATTTTATTGTTAAGAATAGGGAATGAGAGCTTAAATATCAATTGTTCTTTAATAAACATCATCCTAAGACTATTACCCTGCCTGCTCCTTCTTTGTTTGATTTATCTGTAGGACAGTACCTTGTTCCGTTGAAGGCTATTCACGCCTACCGGAACCCTGCACCAGCCATGGAGCCAGAACCGGAACCACAAGTTGATCCTTCACGAAAGTCTAATTACCAATGGGATCCGGAGATGATTGTCAGCCAGTGGCAATCGGAGTCTTCCTCTTCTTCTTCTTAGTACGACCCCAACTATTATTATGGATATCCGCCAGGCCAGCCGTGGCCATAGAACAACTTAGGCCAAGCTTGGGGGAGTACGTATTTCCCACCGACATTGCATTTGTGCTCACACACTCATTACTAGATGACGGTGCTCATACGTTTTCATTGTATCATCCATGCTAGTTTATTTTCCTTTTTATGCTTTCTTATTGTGTGTTTAATAAACCTTAAGAAAAACAAAAAAAATTAGTTGTAGCTTTTAATCAGTTTAATTTCCATGCTTGTAGTAGTAATTAAAAGAAAACTCAAAAATATTTCTTGTTCTTCTTTTGCTTGTTGGGAGCTTTCCCGTGTAAATAGTTTTGTTTCTTTTCTTTTCTTTGGGGGGTCGATAGGAGAAGACCATAATTAAATTGTTGAAGTGGCTCTTATATGTATTATGTTTATCTGGCAAAAGAGCCCATATTGCCTTGTCTTCTCCCGTTTATTGAATGCCTGCAGATTCCAGCTTAGTCCAATGCACGTGCACTATTATTATTATTCACATCATTCGGTCGTGTAAGTGAAAGGCAATTATGATGACATATGATGGACTGGCTGAGATGAGAAAAGCTGGTAAGAACTCGACCTCTTTTGTTTTTGTAAATATGATTAGTTCACCGTTCCTGATTCAGCCTATTATGAATAAACATGTTTGCAATGACAACTAGAGATCATAGTTTCTTGTGCCATGCTTGATTAGCTATGAGTTATAATGGTTTACCTTGCGTGCCAACATGCTATTGAGATGGTTATGATGTGGTATGATAGGGTGGTATCCTCCTCTGAATGATTTAAGTGACTTGACTTGGCATGTGTTCATGCATGTAGTTGAAACAAAATCAACATAGCCTTCACGATATTTATGTTCATGGTGGATTATATCCTACTCATGCTTGCATTCGGTGTTGATTAATTTTAATGCATGTTCATGACTGTTGTCGCTCTCTAGCTGGTCGCTTCCCAGTCTTTTGCTAGCCTTCACCTGCACTAAGCGGGAATACTGCTTGTGCATCCAATCCCTTAAACCCCAAAGTTATTCCATATGAGTCCACTATACCTACCTATATACGGTATCTACCTGCCGTTCCAAGTAAATTTGTATGTGCCAAACTCTAAACCTTCAAATAAATATCCTGTTTTGTATGCTCGAATAGCTCATGTATCAGCTAGGGATGTCCGTATCTTCCATGTTAGGCGGGTTATTCTCAAGAGGAGTGGACTCCGCTCCTCACTCACGAGATAAATGGCTGGTCACCGGGATGCCCAGTCCCATGCTTTATGCAAACTAAATCAAAATAATTGCAAACAAAACTCCCCCTGGGACTCTTGTTAGTTGGAGGCACTCGTTGTTTCGAGCAAGCCATGGATTGATGCTTGTTGGTGGAAGGGGGAGTATAAACTTTACCATTCTGTTTGGGAACCGCCTATAATGTGTGTAGCATGGAAGATATCGCCATCTCTTTGTTGTTAAGTTGACAATGAAAGTATACCGCTCAAAATATTATTCACCTCTGTTTCAAAACCGATCTCTGGCACCTCTACAAATCCATGCTTCCCTCTGCGAAGGGCCTATCTATTTACTTTTATGCTGAGTCATCATCCTCTTATTAAAAAGCACCAGTTGGAGAGCATCGATGTCATTTGCATTCATTATTGTTAGTTTACATTGAGTATGACTTGACTGGATCTCTTTTACCATGAATTACAATGTCTAGTCAGTCCTTGGTCTTTAAAGGTGCTCTGCATTTATGTTCTGCGGTATCAGAAAGGGCTAGCGAGATACCACCTTGTTATATCATATTATGATTGTTTTGAGAAAGTGTTGTCATCCGAGATTTATTATTATGGCTCGCTAATTGATTATGCTATTGATATGAGTAAACTTGAGACCTATGCATTATTGCAAATGTGGTTAGTTATAATCTTTGTTGAAAACTTGAATGCTGGCTTTACATATTTACAACAACAAGAGCAAACATAGTTTGTAAAAGTTTTTCTTTATCACTTTCAGTTTGTCAACTGAATTGCTTGAGGACAAGCAAAGGTTTAAGCTTGGGGGAGTTGATACATCTCCAACGTATCTACTTTTCCAAACACTTTTGCCCTTGTTTTGGACTCTAACTTGCATGATTTGAATGGAACTAACCCGGACTGACGCTTTTCTCAGCAGAATTACCATGGTGTTATTTATGTGTAGGAACAAACGTTCTCAGAATGACCTGAAACTTCATGGACCAACTTTTCAAAAAATATGAAAAATACCTGCAAAAGATGAAACGCTAATTCCACCGTCGTAACTTTCTGTATCCACGAGATCCCATCTTGGGGCCTGTTCCGGAGCTCCGCCGGAGGGGGCATCCATCACGGAGGGCTCCTACATCAACACCATAGCCTCTCCGATGAAGTGTGAGTAGTTTACCTCAGACCTTCGGGTCCATAATTATTAGCTAGATGGCTTCTTCTCTCTTTTTGGATCTGAATACAATGTTCTCCCCCTCTCTTGTGGAGATCTATTCGATGTAATCTTCTTTTTGCGGTGTGTTTATTGAGACCGATGAATTGTGGGTTTATGATAAAGATTATCTATGAACAATATTTGAATCTTCTCTGAATTCTTTTATATATGATTGGTTATCTTTGCAAGTCTCTTCGAATTATCAGTTTGGTTTGGCCTACTAGATTGATCTTTCTTGCAATGGGAGAAGTGCTTAGTTTTGGGTTCAATCTTGCGGTGTCCTTTCCCAGTGATAGTAGGGGCAGCAAGGCACGTATTGTATTGTTGCCATCGAGGATAACAAGATGGGGTTTTTTATCATATTGCATGAATTTATCCCTCTACATCATGTCATCTTGCTTAAGGCGTTACTCTGTTTTCGTGAACTTAATACTCTAGATGCATATTGGATAGCGGTCGATGAGTGGAGTAATAGTAGTAGATGCAGGCAGGAGTCGGTCTACTTGTCTCGGACATGATGCCTATATACATGATCATACCTAGATATTCTCATAACTATGCTCAATTCTGTCAATTGCTCAACAGTAATTCGTTCACCCACCGTAAAATACTTATGCTCTTGAGAGAAGCCACTAGTGAAACCTATGGCCCTCGGGTTTATCTTCATCATATTAATCTTCCAATATTTAGTTATTTCCTTTGCTTTTTATTTTACTTTGCATCTTTATCACAAAAACACCAAAAATATTATCTTATCATATCTATCAGATCTCACTCTCGTAAGTGACCGTGAAGGGATTGACAACCCCTTATCGCATTGGTTGCGAGGAGTTATTTGCTTTGTGCAGGTACGAGGGACTCGCGCGTAGCCTCCTACTGGATTGATACCTTGGTTCTCAAAAACTAAGGGAAATACTTACGCTACTTTGCTGCATCACTGATACGTCTCCAACGTATCTACTTTTCCAAACACTTTTGCCCTTGTTTTGGACTCTAACTTGCATGATTTGAATGGAACTAACCCGGACTGACGCTGTTTTGAGCAGAATTACCATGGTGTTATTTATGTGCAGGAACAAACGTTCTCGGAATGACCTGAAACTTCATGGAGCAACTTTTCAGAAAATATGAAAAATACTTGCAAAAGATGAAGGCCAGGGGGCCCACCACCTGTCCACGTGGGTGGGGGTGCGCCTGCCCCCCTAGGGCGTGCCCCCCTACCTCGTGGGCCCCCTGTTGCCTCTCCGACTCCAACTCCAACTCCATATATTGTGTTCCAGGGAGAAAAAAATCAGAGTGAAGAAATCATCGCGTTTTACGATACGGAGCCGCCGCCAAGCCCTAAAACCTCTCGGGAGGGCTGATCTGGAGTCCGTTCGGGGCTCCGGAGAGGGGAATCCGTCGCCATCGTCATCATCAACCATCCTCCATCACCAATTTCATGATGCTCACCGCCATGCGTGAGTAATTCCATCATAGGCTTGCTGGACGGTGATGGGTTGGATGGGATCTATCATGTAATCGAGTTAGTTTTGTTAGGGTTTGATCGCTAGTATCCACTATGTTCTGAGATTGATGTTGCTATGACTTTGCTATGCTTAATGCTTGTCACTAGGGCCCGAGTGCCATGATTTCAGATCTGAACCTATTATGTTTTCATCAATATATGAGTATTCTTGATCCTATCTTGCAAGTCTATAGTCACCTATTATGTGTTATGATCCGTTAACCCCGAAGTGACAATAATCGGGATACTTACCGGTGATGACCGTAGTTTGAGGAGTTCATGTATTCACTATGTGTTAATGCTTTGTTCCGGTACTCTATTAAAAGGAGGCCTTAATATCCCTTAGTTTCCGTAAGGACCCCGCTGCCACGGGAGGGTAGGACAAAAGATGGCATGCAAGTTCTTTTCCATAAGCATGTATGACTATGCTCGGAATACATGCCTACATTATATCAACGAACTGGAGCTAGTTCTGTGTCACCCTAGGTTATGACTGTTACATGATGAACCGCATCCGGCATAATTCTCCATCACCGATCCATTGCCTACGAGCTTTCCATATATTGTTCTTCGCTCATTTACTTTTCCGTTGCTATTGCTATCATCACTACAAAATACCAAAAACATTACTTTTGCTACCGTTACCTTTTGTTACCGTTACCACTACTATCATATTACTTTGCTACTAAACACTTTGCTGCAGATACTAAGTTTCCAGGTGTGGTTGAATTGACAACTCAGCTGCTAATACTTGAGAGTATTCTTTGGTTCCCCTTGTGTCGAATCAATAAATTTGGGTTGAATACTTTATCCTCGAAAACTGTTGCGATCCCCTATACTTGTGGGTTATCAATCACCCTTTCCTCTTTAAGGGAAAACCAACGCAGTGCTCAAGAGGCAGCAGTTGCCGCCGGCAATCCCTCTGCCCGAACCCCCGCAAGTTCCAGATTATGCCTTTCATTGTGCCACCAGCTGTACTATTAGAACACAAGAGTTCTAAAAAGAGAAGAACAAGAGTTCTAAAGAGAGAATACATGTTTATCTCGTTGTGGAGCCCCGCGTCGCCCTCCCACGGGCGACTCGGGCGCTAACCCTAGCTGCCCCCGAACTCCCCCTCCCCCGCCTCCCCCCGCCTCCCTCCCCTTCCGCAGTCGGGAAAATCACGCATGGGGTCGTCGGTGGCGGGCCTCTCGGTTTCGCCCTCTCGTGTAGCTCGGGCGGTGCAGGGCGCTCGTCTGTAGGGGGTGTTGGGACGGTGCGGGGAGCTGGCGGAGACGCGCGGGCGTGCGCATGGCTCGTGGAGGCATGAGGCAAGCTGAAGCCGGCGGAGGCGACGGGCGCCCGCGAGCTCGCGGGAGCGCTCGTTTGCAGGGGAACGTGGCGTACGGTGGTTGCGACACGGTGAGACGGCCAGATCCGAGGAGCCGCGTGCACATGGTGCTTAGGCGTCGCTTCCGCGTGGATCAGCGGCATGCCAGTCGCGAGGGGCGCGCATGGGGCTCCGGGATGCGTTGATCTGGCACGTAGGAGGCGTGCTGGGCTGGAGGCCTCTAGGCAGCGCGGATCTAGGTGTAGCGGCGCATGGTGATCGCGGTCAGTTCGCGAACGGGGGCGGTGCTGGAGCAGGGAGGCTCTGGCTACGGTTGGATGCGGGGTGCACGACCCGATCTGGTATCTGGAGGCACGTCGTCGGGGAGGCTAGCTGGTGGCCCTACACAACGGTGGCGCGCTTGCTGTGTGGGGGGTGCGCGGTCCAGTGGAGGCACGGGTCGACCTCGACCTGCTGCGTGGGAGTGGCCGCCCTGGGTGAAAGCCTGGCTGGTGCTGGCCGGCCGGCGGCGACGGCGCCCGTGGGCGTCGTTATCATCCTTGGAGGCGTCATAGGGAATTTCAGAGCCTCTACTCGCAGATCAATTTCTTCGGGTGAAAGCTCAGATCCTGCTGCAGGGTCGGGCGGTGGCGTCGTCTTGAACGTTGTTCCCATTGTTGCTTCCTATGACTGGACGTGCACGGTGACTTATGTGGCAACAAATGACGGTAGTGAGCATGTCGAAGGCGTGGCATTGGTCGTGGTAGTCGGCTCTTCTTCTCCGTCTTGTCTGTGGGGTTGCCTCGACTGTTTGTTGCTGTGAAGTCGAAGCCGTGGTGGCGGGGCACTGGTGGTATACAATGACGCGTGATAGGTGGTTCGTTTTGCAATCCTCTGTAACGCTAACCTTGCCTACTCTCTTTGCAGTTCACCACCGGAGTCGGAGTTGTGTTGTCTTATGTGATTTTCTTTTGAGTGTTGTGCTACAGCTATTAGGGCTGATGTTTTTCTTTTTCTTTGACCTTCAGGTCTTCTGGTCTTAGGACCTTCACCACCTTATTATTTTGCTGATGCTGGACCTTTCAAAATAAAAAGGAAAGGAGAAGCAGTGGGTACTTATAGAACATATATGAAGAGAAGAACACATAACGCTTTCAGCAAAAGTCTAGCGTTTTAGTGTGCATTTTTACAGATACTGTTTCGAAATATATGTACCTTTGTAAACGAATCAACAGAAACAAGTTTAATACTTTAACTTTACGATGCGAATGTTTACTGATATACACCGACCAATACACGAAATACAGAGACCAACTTCAACGGCAAAGAATCCGCGTGCCCCAGATCCGTGTGCCCCAAATCCTCTCACAGGTCTTACTCAAAAATTAGGTTCTTCAACGCATTTCACTCAAGGGCGAATCATCGGGTGCTAATTAGTGAAGGCCCATAACCATGGTTCATGTATAAAGCCACTGGGAATGGACAGTTATAGTAGCACACACGGACCAAACCAAAATAGAACAGCACGCAGCCACTAACGTACTACTGACAATACGGTCTGCAGTGATTCGTTCAACTTAACTCGGGGGCTAGCTAATTCACCAGAACTTGGTAATGCAAATGCGCAGATGAATCTCTTTGGACTCCCCGTGCAGCATCTCCGGATTGACATGCGCATGGAGGCGCCCGTGCTCCATGTCCACCTCGCCGGGGACTCCGCAGTTCGCCACGTCGCCTTTCAGCTGGAGGCTGCTCCTGAGGTGGCCTGCGCCGGCCGGAGGACCATCCACCCAGAGCACGCCTGTGTACACCGGCCTCGCGTCGGCATCGACATTGCCCCTGACGCACACGATGTTGACGGGGCGGACGCCGGCGGCGCCCCTCCCCGCGCCCACTGCCAGGAGGAACACGCGGCCGTCCTCCTCCGCCACTAGCAGAAGGCGGTGCTCCGACGCCGGCACGACGAGCGGGCGGCAGGTCTCGTACTTGATCTTCTCCATGGGCCAACAATGCCGGCCGGACTCCTCCGTGAGGTGGCGCAAGAGGCTTGCCGGCGAGCCCTGGAACGCGCACTCGAAGCAGTAGCAGGGCGCGTGCGCGCACTTGGCCGAGTGGTCCGCGGCCGAATGGTAGGCGATGGACCTCGCGCAGCCGAAATTCCTGTAGGGGCACGGCACCTGGTAGGCGTCGACCAGGCCGTCCATGTAGGGGATGTGGGTGTAGGCGGTGGCGCGGCCGCACAAATCACAGTGCTTGTTCGCTCCGCCGTCGCCATTGCCATTGCCGCCGCCGCCGCAGGCGCAGCACACGACGTGTCCATTCCCGCACTGCAATCCACAAATCCATGCATGTCTATGAATCAACCTTGCTTTTTTTACGGACATTCGGTTAGTTCGACTATGTATTACCATGAATATGGGACGCTTGAGGGGAGCAGGGCACGCGGCGCAGTGAAACCATTTCTTCTTCACCTCTAAGATGACGGCCTCCTCTTCCGCTGGTGCCACAGCTACCATGGCTGCTGTTACTTGTTCATCGAGTTCGAGCACGCCTCCGTCTTCCGGCTCATGCTTCACCGTGGCCGGTGGGTTCACCACGGCGGCCAGCGTCGCCGTAGCCGCCAGCGTCGGCGTCTTCGTTGACACTGCACTGGGCTCCGCTAGCGCCGGCGTCTTCGTGTCCACCTGACTGGGCACCACCTGTGCCGGTGCCATGGTGGCCACTGCACTGGGCTCCGCCGGCGCCGGCGTCTTCGTAGCCACCGGACTGGGCGCCACCTGCGCCGGTGCCATGGTGGCCATTGGACTGGGCGCTGCTGGTGCCGGTGCCATGGTGACCACTGGACTGGGCGGCGCCGGCGTAGGCGTCTTCAAGGCAACCGGACTGGGCGCCGCCGGTGCCATGGTGGCCACTGGACCGGTTACTGTCACCGTAGCGGCCGTTGGCTTCGCCTTGGCAAGCGGACTGGGCGCTGCCGATGCCGGTGCCATGGTGGCCACTGGACCGGTTACTGCCACCGTAGCGGCCGTTGGCTTCACCACCGCGATTGGCTTCGCCTTGGCAACTGGACTGGGCGATGCCAACGGCCGCGTCCCGGTGACCCCCGAACCAACTACCTCCTTGATGCTGAACTTCTTGTTGCTGCTCTCGGCGTTCTCGGAAACCCGCTGCCTCTTGTTCTGCTGGTCTGCCGGTTTCTTTTGGCCCGCCATAGATCTCCGGCGGGTTTGCGCCCGGCTGAACGATTGAGCGGAGTAAGGATCCAACGTGCGATTCATAGATGGTTCGAAACATGCGAGAAGATGTAGAAAAAGAGAGACTTACATTTGGCAAGAGGAAGCTGCGAGCTATGGAGGAGAGGGAGCGACGTTTCTACGGAAGAGACGATCCTTCTTCGCTCTGAGCGGTGGACTGTGGAGTGAGACCGAGTGAGTAGCCAGGCTAGTGTTTTCGAGGGCCGTGCTGGGTGCTGGCGTGCTTTGGAACGTGTGCATTAATGCATGCTTGCAGTGGAGAACGCGCACGCGTTGATTCGGGTGTGAGGTGAGAGAGTGTGAGACCACGAGCGGCCGTGAAAACTCTGGTCTGATCTGGTCTGGTCAAGGGCGAGAGCAGACCCGTCACTTCATCTTACACCAGTCTAGTCGGACGTCATCACACACTGCCTGCGCAGCTAGCTAGCTAGCTAGCTCGATCGTCTCGTCTCGTCTAGTTTGGCTTCGTGAGTAAGGAACATCCCCCTTCTTCACACGCTCTGCCGATCTTTCTTTTTTAACAACAGAAGGCGCACGCCAAACATATCATTTCAGCTCAATGACAGTGTACAGCGTGAATTACAAAGCCCTGAAACTGAAAATTTGAAAGAGAAGCTACCGAGCAAGTCATATTTCTGTGAGCTCAAGCAAAACAAACATATGCTACTCCCTCCGTTTCACAATGTAGTGTGTCCACATTTTCTGAGATTGAACTTTGACCGTAAATTTAACTAACGAGACCGACTGCGGCGGGACAAAAATTATATCACTAAATTCATAGAAAAAATATGAATTGAATGATATAATTTTTGCTCTCGCCGCAAACATCGGTCTCGGTAGTTAAATTTACGATCAAAGTTAAATCTTAAAAAATATGGGCGCACTACATTATGAAATGGAGGGAGTATCTAAGAACCCAATGAGCTACATTGTGGGCGTATCATTAATCCCCTAAAAATATAAAACACCTGAAATTTGAAAATGAAGAACAACGAAGAATAAGAAAAACTTTGCTAACACCTTTCTGATAGTCCAAGGGATAGTAGCATCAGAAATGTTTATAATGCCAACGAAAGGCAACTTGTGAGGAAAGTGGGCTGAACAATATTCAGGCGCTTAGCCACTTGAGCCGCAAGAGAAGGGCCGGAGCTTCAGCTCGCAAAGGTGTGCCTATGCAAATAGTAGAAGCCTGGATCTGTACATTGTACACCCTCTGGCGATTTATTTATTTTTTATGAGAGAACTTTTACTTTATTCATCAACTGTCAAGGTAGTATAAAGAACACTGTGTCAATTTTCACACTAATATTATTCTTTCACCTAGCAAGGAATACATATCTACATTTAGAGCATCGACATCCGGACAAGTCCGGCCCTCTATAAAGTTTGCGGGTGTATCCGGGTGTGTCTGCAAACAACACGGAACAACCTCTTATTTAGGATGCCGTACATCCACACATCTTAAATGTGGATCGTCAAACCAATACAATTCATACACGTAGATCATATGTTACAAATCATAGTTCACAACAAATACGACAAATTAAAATAAATATAGTTTGACATTTTGGAAATGTCAAAATGAAATCAAAATCCGAGCGTAACGGATCACCCGCTCGCTAGACGAATCACTCGACGGAGGCCATACATGCCACCTACTCTGTTTCCTTCCTTGCCCCCCTACTCCGGCTGCATCCTTGCCGCATGCCACGCTGCTGCCATAGCCATCCTCGTCGCCTCATACTGCGCTCGTTCATCTCTTTCTTCATCCCCGCAAGCCACTTGTTTGCATACTCATTCAAGAGGCTTTTGTCCGTCAACATTATCTCCGCATCTTTCTTGTCTAGTGCGATTTGCAACCCCTCCTTCTCAAGCTCAATCTCTTCGAATGTCTTGACCTTCTCGAGCTCCCGTTTGATCACCACCTCTTTCTTCTCCAACTCGATCTTCTCCATTAAATTTGAAACTTACTGTTCGCCCTCTCCAGGTCCTAATTCATCTCCTTTTGTGCATCCATAATGAGCTTGTACCTGTCCTCTTTCTTGTTCGCCCTAACAGAAAAAATGCTCGTCCATGTGAAGGACATTTTTGTAGCCATCACAAGAGGCCCCCACCTTCTCCCACTTGTTTCCCATCACTTGCTGCTTATTCCTTGGCACAGTGGATCTTTCATTCTCCACTGCAACATCTTCCTCTTCTTCGTCCAACCTAATTGATTGGTGGGAGCTTAAACCATCATTACTCTTCTTGCTGGCCTTGAGATCGGCCACAAGTTGTGTCTATTTTGGTTTGCCATTCAAGATCATCCAACAAATGGCTAAAACTAAATGGCATATTCTCCGTTTCTTGATACATAGTGGCCGCCATCACTGTCTAGCAAACAAAATATGTATGTCAATGAGAATGC
Source organism: Triticum urartu (assembly GCF_003073215.2). NCBI lineage: Eukaryota > Viridiplantae > Streptophyta > Magnoliopsida > Poales > Poaceae > Triticum > Triticum urartu. The sequence goes on along the minus strand of NC_053025.1, from coordinate 108,039,987 downwards.
AACAAAACACAAGCATATGCAAATGATGATAAGATGAAGTAATTTAGCTTACGTGAGTTGCCACTCCCATCCCACTTTGATGGCAGCCAAGCACATGTGAATAGTAGCCAACGTACTCGTTCACTTCCCCTTGAATGATCTCCCATCGATGTTCGAGAGACGCCACATTGCGGTTTGTGGCGATAGGATGCGGCTCCATATATTGCTTTTGTTCATAATATTCCTTCCAAATACTTGTTCCCCTTTTACTCCGTGCTGCATATGAGATCCATTGTTGTGGCCAACCAAGATCGAACCAACAAGATATCCTCAAAGTTGAGAATGTATGATCTCTTGCCTGTGTCGTCTTTGACTTCTTTTTCTTCTTGCTCGGATTGGGTTTGATATTGTCCCAACTCCAAATGAAGGGCAAGTTGGATCCCCAAACTCTTAGTCCATTTGGGTCGGATCTTGATTATCATTGTGAAGGAAATATGCCGTAGAGGCAATAATAAAGTTGTTATTTATATTTCCTTATATCATGATAAATATTTATTATTCATGCTAGAACTGTATTAACCGGAAACTTAGTACATGTGTGAATACATAGACAAAACAGAGTGTCCCTAGTATATCTCTACTTGACTAGCTCGTTAATCAAAGATGATTAAGTTTCCTGACCATAGACATGTGTTGTCATTTGATGAACGGGATCACATCATTAGAGAATGATGTGATGGACAAGACCCATCCGTTAGCTTAGAATAAATGATCGTTTAGTTTTATTGCTATTGCTTTCATCATGACTTATACATGTTCCTCTGACTATGAGATTATGCAACTCCCAAATGCCAGAGGAACACCTTGTGTGCTATCAAACGTCACAACGTAACTGGGTGATTATAAAGATGCTCTACAGGTGTCTCCGATGGTATTTGTTGAGTTGGCATATATCGAGATTAGGATTTTTCACTCTGATTGTCGGAGAGGTATCTCTGGGCCCTCTCGGTAATGCACATCACTATAAGCCTTGCAAGCAATGTGGCAATGAGTTAGTTGCAGGATGTTGCATTACAGAACGAGTAAAGAGACTTGCCGGTAACGAGATTGAACTAGCTAGGTATGATGATACCAATGATCGAATCTCGGGCAAGTAACATACCTATGACAAAGGGAACAACATATGTTGTTATGCGGTTTGACCGATAAAGATCTTCGTACAATATGTAGGAGCCAATATGAGCATCCAGGTTCCGCTATTGGTTATTGACCGGAGATGTGTCTCGGTCATGTCTACATAGTTCTCGAACCCGTAGGGTCTGCACGCTTAACATTCCATGACAATTTGTATTATGAGTTATGTGATTTGATGTACCGAAGGTTGTTCGGAGTCCCGGATGAGACCACGGACATGACGAGGAGTCTCGAAATGGTCTAGACGTAAATATCGATATATTGAAAGGCTACATTCGGATATCGGAAAGTTCCGATTGATTCGGGTATTTTTGGAGTACCGGGGAGTTACGGGAATTCACCGGGGGAAGTAGTGGGCCTTAATGGGCCATACGGGACATGAGAGAAGGACCTCGAGGGTTGGCCGCACGCCCCCCCCCATGGCAAGTCCAAATTGGACTAGGGAGGGGGCGGCGCCCCCCTCTCTTTCCTTCTCCGTCTCCTACTCCTTCCCTCTCCCCCTCATGGAAAAGGAAGGGGACTCCAACTAGGATTGGGAATCCTAGTTGGACTCCCCCTATAGGCGCGCCCCTCCTAGGAAGGCCTCCTCCTCCTCCTCTCTCCTTTATATACCTGGGCAGGGGGCATCCCAAAGGCACTCCAAGATTTGTCTTAGCCATGTGCGGTGCCCCCCTCCACAGTTACACACCTCGGCCGTATCGTCATAGTGCTTAGGCAAAGCCCTGCGCCGGTAACTTCATCATCACTGTCGCCACGCCGTCGTACTGATGAAACTCTCCTTCGGCCTCAACTGGATCAAGAGCCCGAGGGACGTCATCGAGATGAACGTGTGCTGAACGCGGAGGTGTCGTATGTTCGGTACTTGGATCGGTTGGATCGCGAAGACGTTCGACTACATCAACCGCGTTACTAAACGCTTCCGCTTTCGGTCTACGAGGGTACGCAGACACACTCTCCCCTCTCGTTGCTATGCATCCCTGATAGATCTTACGCGATCGTAGGATTTTTTTTTTGAAATACTGCGTTCCCCAACAGTGGCATCAGAGTCAGGTCTATGTGTAGATGTTAGATGCACGAGTAGAACACAAATGAGTTGTGGGCGTGGGTATATACATATTGCTTGCCGTCACTAGTTGTTTCTTGATTCGGCGGTGTTGTTGGATGAAGCGGCCCGGACCGACATTACATGACCGCGTTCATGAGACTGGTTCTACCGACGTGCTTTGCACACAGGTGGCTGGCGGGTGTCTGTTTCTCCAACTTTAGTTGAATCGGATTCAATGAACAGGGTTCTTTCTGAAGATCAAAAATCAATCACTATACCACATTGTGGTTTTTATGCCGTAGGTAAGAACGGTTCTTGCTAAGCCCGTAGCAGCCACATAAAACTTGCAACAACAAAGTAGAGGACGTCTAACTTGTTTTTGCAGGGCATGTTGTGATGTGATATGGTCAAGACGTGATTATATAAATTGTTGTATGAGATGATCATGTTTTGTAACACAGTTATCGGCAACTGGAAGGAGCCATATGGTTGTCGCTTTATTGTATGAAATGCAATCGCCATGTAATTGCTTTACTTTATCACTAAGCGGTAGCGATAGTCGTAGAAGCAATAGTTGGCGAGACGACAACGATGCTACGATGGAGATCAAGGTGTCAAGCCGGTGACGATGGTGATCATGACGGTGCTTTGAAGATGGAGATCAAAGGCACAAGATGATGATGGCCATATCATATCACTTATATTGATTGCATGTGATGTTTATCCTTTATGCATCTTATTTTGCTTAGTACGGCGGTAGCATTATAAGATGATCTCTCACTAAATTTCAAGGTATAAGTGTTCTCCCTGAGTATGCGTCGTTGCTACAGTTCGTCGTGCCGAGACACCACGTGATGATCGGGTGTGATAAGCTCTACGTTCACATACAATGGGTGCAAGCCAGTTTTGCACAAGCAGAATACTTGGGTTAAACTTGACGAGCCTAGCATATGCATATATGGCCTCGGAACACTGAGACCGAAAGGTCGAGCGTGAATCATATAGTAGATATGATCAACATAGTGATGTTCACCATTGAAAGCTACTCCATCTCACGTGATGATCGTACATGGTTTAGTTGATTTGGATCGCATGATCACTTAGATGACTAGAGGGATGTCTATCTAAGTGGGAGTTCTTAAGTAATATGATTAATTGAACTTTAATTTATCATGAACTTAGTCCTGATAGTATTTGCATATCTATGTTATAGACCAATAGCTTAAGATGTAGCTCCCCGTTTATTTTGATATGTTCCTAGAGAAAAATGAGTTCAAAGATGATAGTAGCAATGATGCGGACTAGGTCCATGATCTAAGGATTATCCTCATTGCTACACAGAAGAATTATGTCCTTGATGCACCGCTAGGTGACGGACCTATTGCAGGAGCAGATGCAAACGTTATGAACGTTTGGCAAGCTCGGTATGATGACTACTTGATAGTTTAGTGCGCCATGATTTACGGCTTAGAACCGGGACTTCAAAATCATTTTGAACGCCACAGAGCATATAAGATGTTCCAAGAGCTGAAATTAGTATTTCAGGCTCATGCCTGAGTCGAGAGGAATGAGACCTCTGACAAGTACTTTGCCTACAAGATGGAGGAGAATAGCTCAACCAGTGAGCATGTGCTCAGAATGTCTGAGTACTACAATCACTTGAATCAAGTGGGAGTTAATTTTTCAAATAAGATAGTGATTGATAGAGTTCTGTAGTCACTATCACCAAGTTACGGGAACTTCGTGATGAACTGTAATATGCAAGGGATGACGAAAATGATTCTTGAGCTCGTCGCGATGATAAAATTAGTGAAGGTAGAAATCAAGAAAGAGCATCAAGTGTTGATGGTTAACAAGACCACTAGTTTCAAGAAAATGGGCAAAGGAAAAGAAAGGGAACTTCAAGAAACAATGGCAAGCAAGTTGCCACTGCCGTGACGAAACCCAAAGCTTGACCCAAGCCTGAAACTGAGTGCTTCTACTGCAAAGGAAATGGTCACTGGAAGTGGAACTGCCCTGGATACTTGGCGGATAAGAAGCATGGGAAAGTGAACAAAGGTATATTTGATATACATGTTATTGATGTGTACTTTACGAGTGTTTATAGCAACCCCTCGGTATTTGATACTGGTTCAGTTGCTAAGAGTAGTAACTCGAAACGGGAGTTGCAAAATAAACAGAGACTAGTTAAGGGCAAGGTGATGATGTGAGTTGGAAGTGATTCCAAGGTTGATAAGATCACCATCGCACACTCCCTTTACCTTCGGCATTAATGTTTAACCTAAAATAAATGTTATTTGGTGTTTGCGTTGAGCATAAATATGACTGGATCTTGTTTATTGCAATACGGTTATTCATTTAAGTCAAAGAATAATTGTTGTTCTATTTACATGAATAAAACCTTCTGTGGTCATACACCCAATATAAATGGTTTATTGAATGTTGATCGTAGTGATACACATATTCATAATATTGAAGCCAAAAGATGCAAAGTTAATAATGATAGTGCAACTTATATGTGGCACTGCCGTTTAGGTCATATTGGTGTAAAGCGCATGAAGAAACTCCATGTTGATGGACTTTTGGAATCACTTGATGCTTGCGAACCATGCCTCATGGGCAAGATGACTAAGACTCCGTTCTTCGGAACAATGGAGAGAGCAACAGACTTGTTGGAAATAATACATACTAATGTGTGTGGTCCAATGAGTGTTGAGGCTCGCGGCGGGTATCATTATTTTCTGACCTTCACAGATGATTTGAGCAGATATGGGTATATCTACTTGATGAAACATTTGAAAAGTTCAAAGAATTTCAGAGCGAAGTGGAAAATCATCGTAATAAGAAAATAAAGTTTCTATGATCTGATCGCGGAAACAAATATTTGAGTTACAAGTTTGGTCTTCATTTGAAACAATGTGGAATAGTTTCGCAACCCACGCCACCTGGAACACCACAATGTAATGTTGTGTCCGAACGTCATAACCGTACTTTATTAGATATGGTGCAATCTATGATGTCTCTTACCGAATTACCACTATAGTTTTGGGGTTATGCATTAGAGACAGCTACATTCACGTTAAATAGGGCTGGGTCTAAAAATCCGTTGAGACGACACTGTATGAACCGTGGTTTAGCAAGAAACCTAAGCCGTCGTTTCTTAAAGTTTGGGGTTGCGATGCTTATGTGAAAAAGTTTCAACCTGATAAGCTCAAACCCAAATCGGAGAAGTGCGTCTTCATAGGATACCCAAAAGAAACTATTGGGTACACCTTCCATCATAGATCCGAAGGCAAGATCCTTGTTGCTAAGAGTGAATCCTTTCTAGAGAAAGAGTTTCTCTCGAAAGAAGTGAGTGGGAGGAAAGTAGAACTTGATGAGGTAATTGTACCCGCTCCCTTATTGGAAAGTAGTTCATCGCAGAAATCAGTTCTAGTGATTCCCACACCAATTAGTGAGGAAGCTAATGATGATGACCATGAAAACTTCTGATCAAGTTACTACTGAACCTCGTAGGTCAACCATAGTAAGATCCGCACCAGAGTGGTATGGTTATCCTGTTCTGGAGGTCATGTTACTTGACCATGACGAACCTACGAACTATGAGGAAGCGATGATGAGCCCAGATTCCGCAAAATGGCTTGAGGCCATGAAATCTGAGATAGAATCCATGTACGAGGATAAAGTGTGGACTTTGGTGGACTTGCCTGTTGATCGGCAAGCCATTGAGAATAAATGGATCTTCAATAGGAAGACGGACGCTGATAGTAGTGTTACTATCTAAAAAGCTTGAATTGTCGAAAAAAGTTTTTGACAAGTTTAAGGAGTTGACTATGATGAGACCTTCTCACCCGTAGCGATGCTTAAGTCCATCCGAATCATGTTAGCAATTGCTGCATTTTATGATTATGAAATTTTGGCAAATGGATGTCAAAACTGCATTCCTTAATGGGTATCTTAAAGAAGAGTTGTATATGATGCAACCGGAAGGTTTTGTCGATCCAAAAGGTGCTAGCAAAGTGTGCAAGCTCCAGCGATCCATCTATGTACTGGTGCAAACATCTCGGAGTTGGAATATATGCTTTGATGAGTTGATCAAAGCATATAGTTTTATACAAACTTGCGGTGAAGCCTGTATTTACAAGAAAGTGAGTGGGAGCACTACATCATTTCTGATAAGTATATGTGAATGACATATTGTTGATCGGAAATAATGTAGAATTTTCTGGAAAGCATAAAGGAGTGTTTGAAAGGAGTTTTTCAAAGAAAGAGCTTGGTGAAGCTGCTTACATATTGAGCATCAAGATCTATAGAGATAGATCAAGACGCTTGATAAAAAATTCAATGAGTACATACCTTGACAAGTTTTGAAGTAGTTCAAAATGGAACAGTCAAAGAAGGAGTTCTTGCCTGTGTTGCAAGGTGTGAAGTTGAGTAAAGACTCAAAACCCCACCACGGAAGAAAATAGAAAGATAATCAAAAGTCATTCCCTATGCCTCAATCATAGGTTCTATAAAGTATGCTATGTTGTGTACCAGACCTATTGTGTACCTCACCATGAGTTTGGCAAGAGGGTACAATAGTGATCCAGGAGTGGATCACTGAACATCGGTCAAAATTATCCTTAGTGGAATAAGGAAATGTTTCTTGGTTATGGAGGTGACAAAGAGTTCGTCGTAAGGAGTTACGTCGATGCAAGCTTTGACACCGATCTGGATGACTCTAAGTCTCGATCTAGATACATATTGAAAGTGGGAGCGATTAGCTAGAGTAGCTCAGTGCAGAGCATTGTAGACATAGAAAATTTGCAAAATACACACGACTTTGAATGTGGTATCCCCGTTGACTAAACTTCTCCCACAAGCAAAACATGATCACTCTTTGGGTGTTAATCACATAACGATGTGAACTAGATTATTGACTATAGTAAACCCTTTGGGTGTTATTCACATAGAGATGTGAACTAATCACATAAAGATGTGAACTATTGGTGTTAAATCACATGACAATGTGAACTAGATTATTGACTTAGTGCAATGGGAGACTGAAGGAAATATGCCCTAGAGGCAATAATAAAGTTGTTATTTATATTTTCTTATATCATGATAATTGTTTATTATACATGCTAGAATTGCATTAACCGGAAACTTAGTACATGTGTGAATACATAGACAAAACAGAGTGTCCCTAGTATGCCTCTACTTGACTATCTCGTTAATCAAACATGGATAAGTTTCCTGACCATAGACATGTGTTGTCATTTGATGAACGCGAGATCACATCATTAGAGAATGATGTGATGGACAAGGCCCATCCGTTAGCTTGGCATAAATGATCATTTAGTTTTATTGCTATTGCTTTCATCATGACTTATACATGTTCCTCTGACTATGAGATTATGCAACTCCCGAATACCGGAGGAACACCTTGTGTGCTATCAAACGTCACAACGTAACTGGGTGATTATAAAGATGCTCTACAGGTGTCTCCGATGGTGTTTGTTGAGTTGACATAGATCGAGATTAGGATTTGTCACTCTGATTGTCGGAGAGGTATCTCTGGGCCCTCTCGGTAATGCACATCACTATAAGCCTTGCAAGCAACGTGACTAATGAGTTAGTTGCGGGATGTTGCATTATGGAACGAGTAAAGAGACTTGCCGATAACAAGATTGAACTAGGTATGATGATACCGATGATCGAATCTCGGGCAAGTAACATACCGATGACAAAGGGACAATGTATGTTGTTATGCGGTTTGACCGATAAAGCTCTTCGTACAATATGTAGGAGCAAATATGAGCATCCAGGTTCCGCTATTGGTTATTGACCGGAAATGTGTCTCGGTCATGTCTACATAGTTCTCGAACCTGTAGGGTCCGCACGCTTAACGTTCCATGACGATTTGTATTATGAGTTATGTGATTTGATGTACCGAAGGTTGTTCAGAGTCCCGGATGAGATCGCGGATATGACGAGGAGTCTCGAAATGGTCGAGACGTAAAGATCGATATATTGGAAGGCTATATTCGGATATCGGAAAGGTTCCGAGTGATTCGGGTATTTTTCAGAGTACCGCAGAGTTACGGGAATTCGTCGGGGGAAGTAGTGGGCCTTAATGGGCCATACGGGAAAGGAGAGAAAGACCACGAGGGTTGGCCGCATGCCCCCCATGGCAAGTCCGAATTGGACTAGGGAGGGGGCGGCGCCCCCTCTCTTTCCTTCTCCCTCTCCTACTCCTTCCCTCTCTCCCCTCTTGGAAAAGGAAGGGGACTCCAACTAGGGTTGGGAATCCTAGTTGGACTCCCCCTATAGGCGCGCCCCTCCTAGTCCGGCCTCCTCCTCCTCCCTCCTTTATATACGTGGGTAGGGGCATCCCAAAGGCACTCCAAGATTTGTCTTAGCCGTGTGCGGTGCCCCCCTCCATAGTTACACATCTCGGTCATATCGTCGTAGTGCTTAGGCAAAGCCATGCGCCGGTAACTTCATCATCACTGTCACCACACCATCGTACTGACGGAACTCTCCTTTGGCCTCAACTGGATCAAGAGCCCGAGAGACGTCATCGAGCTGAACGTGTGCTGAACGCGGAGGTGTCGTACGTTCGGTACTTGGATCGGTTGGATCGCGAAGACGTTCGACTACATCAACCGCGTTACTAAATGCTTCCGCTTTCGGTATACGAGGGTACGTAGACACACTCTCCCCTCTAGTTGCTATGCATCTCTAGATAGATCTTGCATGATCGTAGGAAAGTTTTTGAAATACTACGGTCCCCAACACATTGATCATCTCCGACATGATAAACTGCTAAAATGATCATGGTCTCTAAGCATTGGTCATGTTTGAAATGAACTAGTGGTCTATGCAAAATATTGAAAATGGCCTATGCGAAGTTGATCAGAGAGGAACAACAAGGACATACCAAGTCTTGTCGTGTCATTTCATCGAACAGGTCGTCGGCAGCCCGGGCGTCGCCGGTGCTTGTGCTTGTCTGCACCCAAACGAGTTGTGGCGAGTGACAGACGTCCACCAGACGTCGAAGTATTCTCGCGTCAGTCGGCAGGGGATACCGCGAGTCGATAGATGCCATAGGGTGGCTTGAGGTGAGGGCAAGACTGCCGCTGAAATATCCGAGGACGGGTATGCGAGTATCACGCGGTAGTTTACCCAGGTTCGGGGCTCTCCGGAGAGATAATACCCTACTCCTGCATGTCTGGATATATATATATATATATATATATATATATATATATATGTGAAGTGTACTTCCGGCAGTACAAAGTGCTCCTAGAGCTGTATCTGAGATCAGTGCAATGGGCATCTGACTTCCTATATGTGTGTGGCCGGAGTGAGCATGCATGCTTTAGTGGCCAGGCATGGCCGTGGTGAGCTTGTGGCCGTGGGAGTCCATCCCCTGGATGGATGGATGTGTGTCTTTATATAGGAGTAGTGGGCATGGGGGTGGCTTGAGATGTAAGCTACAGTGAGTAGCTTACATCTCAAGATATGGGTAGCTTGAGAGCTAAGCTATGCTTGTCCCCTGGGGAATTTTATAAATCAATGCCCAGGGGACAAGGTACACTGTAGATCATGTCGCGGTACGGCCATCTTGTCGGTGTCGGGTCGATGCAGCGGCTGACTTTGGGCAGCCGGTTGGTTGGCGCAGTCGGCCCGGGCAGTCGGACAGGGGGCCGTCTGGGGTGGCCTGAGCAGTCGGACAGAGGGGCTTTGCTAGCCCCGATGTCTTGAAATATTGTCTCTCCATTTTCAGGGTACCCGTGGTCAATTACTCCGACAGTAGCCTCCGAGCCTCCGGGCAACTTGGCAAAGTTGGGCGGAGGTTTTTTAGTGGGTGTGGCTGTAGAAGATGTCGATGACGTTGAGGGGCCGGTTGCAGCTGGCGGCGAGCGTACAACAGGCGCGACATGTCCCGAGTGGGGGCGCGCAAGCGCCCCCGTTGGGTGTAGTGATAACCCACAAGTATAGGGGATCGCAACAGTTTTCAAGGGTAGAGTATTCAACCCAAATTTATTGATTCGACACAAGGGGAGCCAAAGAATATTCTCAAGTATTAGCAGCTGAGTTGTCAATTCAACCACACTTGGAAACTTAATATCTGCAACAAAGTATTTAGTAGCAAAGTACTATGATAGTAGTGGTAATGGTGGCAAAAGTAACGATAGCAGTTTTGGTTTTATAGTGATTGTAACAGTAGCAATGGAAAAGTAAATAAGCGAAGAACAATATATGAAAAGCTCGTAGGCAATGGATCAGTGATGGATAATTATGTCAGATGCAATTCCTCATGCAATAGTTATAACATAGGGTGACAGAGAACTAGCTCCAGTTCATCAATGTAATGTAGGCATGTATTCCGAATATAGTCATACGTGCTTATGGAAAAGAACTTGCATGACATCTTTTGTCCTACCCTCCCGTGGCAGCGGGGTCCTATTGGAAACTAAGGGATATTAAGGCCTCCTTTTAATAGAGTACCGGACCAAAGCATTAACACTTAGTGAATACATGAACTCCTCAAACTACGGTCATCACCGGTAAGTATCCTGATTATTGTCATTTCGGATTTAACGGATCATAACACATAATAGGTGACTATAGACTTGCAAGATAGGATCAAGAACTCTCATATATTCATGAAAATATAATAGGTTCAGATCTGAGATCATGGCACTCAGGCCCTAGTGACAAGCATCAAGCATAGCAAAGTCATAGCAACATCAATCTCAGAACATAATGGATACTGGGGATCAAACCCTAACAAAACTAACTCGATTACATGATAAATCTCATTCAACCCATCACCGTCCAGCAAGCCTACGATGAAATTACTCACGCACGGCGGTGAGCATCATGAAATTGGTAATGGAGGAAGGTTGATGATGATGATGGCGACAGATTTCCCTCTTCGGAGCCCCGAACGGACTCCAGATCATCCCTCCCGAGAGAGATTAGGGCTTGGCGGCAGCTCTGTATCGTAAAACGCGATGAATCCTTCTCTCTGATTTTTTCCTCCCCGAGCATGAATGTATGGAGTTGGAGTTGAGGTCGGTGGAGCGTCAGGGGGCCCACGAGGCAGGGGGCGCTCCTAGGGGGAGTAGGCGCGCCCCCCATCCTCGTGGACAGGGTGTGGGCCCCCTGACATTGATTCTTTCGCCGGTATTTTTATATATTCCAAAAATATTCTAAGTTGATTTTCAAGTCATGTCGAGAGCTTTTATTTCTGTACAAAAATAACACCATGGCAATTCTGCTGAAAACAGCATCAGTCCGGGTTAGTTCCTTTCAAGTCATGCAAGTTAGAGTCCAAAACAAGGGCAAAAGTGTTTGGAAAAGTAGATACGTTGGAGACGTATCAACTCCCCCAAGCTTAAACCTTTGCTTGTCCTCAAGCAATTTAGTTGACAAACTGAAAGTGATAAAGAAAAACTTTTACAAACTCTGTTTGCTCTTGTTGTTGTAAATATGTAAAGCCAGCATTCAAGTTTTCAGCAAAGATTATGAACTAACCATATTCACAATAACATTTAGGTCTCAAGTTTACTCATATCAATGGCATAATAAACTAGCGAGCAATAATAATAAATCTCGGATGACAACACTTTCTCAAAACAATCATAATATGATATAACAAGATGGTATCTCGCTAGCCCTTCCCGAGACCGCAAAATATAAATGCAGAGCACCCCTGAAGATCAAGGGCTGACTGGAAATTGTAATTCATGGTAAAAGAGATCTAGTCAAGTCATACTGAATGTAAACTAATTATAATACATGCAAATGACAGCGGTGCTCTCCAACTAGTGCTTTTTAATAAGAGGATGATTGAGGGAGTCCTGGATTAGGGGGTCTCCGGACAGCCGGACTATATCCTTTGGCCGGACTATTGGACTATGAAGATACAAGATTGAAGACTTTGTCCCGTGTCCGGATGGGACTCTCCTTGGCGTGGAAGGCAAGCTAGGCAATACGGATATGTAGATCTCCTCCCTTGTAACCGACTCTGTGTAACCCTAGCCCCCTCCGGTGTCTATATAAACCGGAGGGTTTAGTCCGTAGAACAACAGACAATCATACCATAGGCTAGCTTCTAGGGTTTGGCCTCTATGATCTCGTGGTAGATCAACTCTTGTAATACTCATATCATCAAGAACAATCAAGCAGGACGTAGGGTATTACCTCCATCAAGAGGGCCCTGATACGTCTCCTACGTATCTATAATTTTTGATTGCTCCATGCTATATTATCTATTGTTTTGGACTATATTGGGCTTTATTTTCCACTTCTATATTATTTTTGGGACTAACCTATTAACCGGAGGCCCAGCCCAGAATTGCTGTTTTTTTTGCCTATTTCAGTGTTTCAAAGAAACGGAATATCAAACGGAGTCCAAACGGAATAAAATCTTCGGGAACGTGATTTTCTCACCGAACATGATCCAGGAGACTTGGACCCTGCTCCAAGGAACAAAAGAGGCTGTCACGAGGGTGGGGGGCGCGCCCCCTGCCTGGTGGGCCCCTGGTTGCTCCTCCGGCGTACTTCTTCCTCCTATATATACACACGTACCCCCAAACGATCAGAACAGGAGCCAAAAACCTAATTCCACCGCCGCAACTTTCTGTATCCACGAGATCCCATCTTGGGGCCTGTTCCGGAGCTCCGCTGGAAGAGGGCCGTCATCACGGAGGGCTTCTACATCATCCTAGCCCCTCTGATGAAGTGTGAGTAGTTTACCTCAGACCTTCGGGTCCATAGTTAGTAGCTAGATGGCTTCTTCTCTCTCTTTGAATCTCAATACAAAGTTCTCCCCCTCTCTTGTGGAGATCTATTCGATGTAATCTTCTTTTTACGGTGTGTTTGTTGAGACCGATGAATTGTGGGTTTATGATCAAGTCTATCTATGAATAATATTTGAATCTTCTCTGAATTCTTTTATGTATGATTGGTTATCTTTGCAAGTCTCTTCGAATTATTCGTTTGGTTTGGCCAACTAGATTGGTAGTTCTTGCCATGGGAGAAGTGCTTAGCTTTGGGTTCGATCTTGCGGTGTCCTTACCCAGTGACAGAAGGGGCAGCAAGACACGTATTGTATCGTTGCCATCGAGGATAACAAGATGGGGTTTATTTCATATTGCATGAATTTATCTCTCTACATCATGTCATCTTGCTTAAGGCGTTACTCTGTTTTTAACTTAATACTCTAGATGCATGCTGGAGAGCGGTCGATGAGTGGAGTAATAGTAGTAAATGCAGAATCGTTTCGATCTACTTATCACGGACGTGATGCCTATATACATGATCATGCCTAGATATTCTCATAACTATGCTCAATTCTGTCAATTGCTCAACAGTAATTTGTTCACCCACCGTAGAATACTTATGCTCTTGAGAGAAGCCACTAGTGAAACCTATGGCCCCCGGGTCTATTCTCATCATATCAATTTCCATCACTTTAATCTTGCTTTGCTTTTTTACTTTGCTTTTACTTTTTACTTTGCATCTTTATACCAAAAATACCAAAAATATTATATCTATCTGATCTCACTCTCGTAAGTGACCGTGAAGGGATTGACAACCCCTAATCGCGTTGGTTGCGAGTAGCTATCGCTTTGTGCAGGTACGAGGGACTTGAGCGTGGCCTCCTACTGGATTGATACCTTGGTTCTCAAAAACTGAGGGAAATACTTACGCTACTCTGCTGCATCATCCCTTCCTCTTTGGGGAAAACCAACGCAAGCTCGAGACATAGCAAGAAGGATTTCTAGCGCCATTGCCGGGGAGTCTACGCAAAAAGTCAACATACCAAGTACCCATCACAATCCCTATCTCTCGAATTATATTATTTGCCATTTGCCTCTCGTTTTCCTCTCCCCCCAATTCACCATTGCCGTTTTATTTTCCCTCTCTCTCTATCCTCCCTCTCTATTTGCCCCTTTTTGCCCGTTTGCTTTTGTTTGCTTGTGTGCTAGTTTGCTTGTTGTTGCGATGGCTCAAGATACTACCAAATTGTGTGACTTCACCAATACCAATAATAATGATTTCCTTAGCACTCCGATTGCTCCTCTTACCGATGCTGGATCTTGTGAAATTAATACTGCTTTGTTGAATCTTGTTATGAAAGATCAATTCGTCGGCCTTCCTAGTGAAGATCCCGCTACTCATCTGAATAGCTTCGTTGATTTATGTGATATGCAAAAGAAAAAGATGTCAATAATGATGTCGTTAAATTGAAGCTATTTCATTTTTCACTTAGAGATCGTGCTAAAGCTTGGTTTTCGTCTTTGCCTAAGAATAGTATTGATTCATGTAACAAGTGCAAAGATGCTTTTATCTCTAAGTATTTTCCTCCCGCTAAGATCATCTCTCTTATAAACGATATTATGAACTTTAAACAACTTGATCATGAACATGTTGCACAAGCTTGGGAGAGAATGAAATTAATGATACATAATTTCCCTACTCATGGTTTGAATTTGTGGATGATCATACAAATTTTTTATGCCGGATTGAATTTTGCTTCTAGAAATCTTTTAGATTCGGCCGCGGGAGGCACTTTTATGGAAATCACTTTAGGAGATGCTACTAAACTCCTAGATAATATTATGGTTAATTATTCTCAATGGCATACTGAAAGATCTTCTAATAAAAAAGTGCATGCGATAGAAGAAATTAATGTGTTGAGTGGAAAGATGGATGAACTTATAAAATTATTTGCTACTAAGAGTGTTTCTTCTAATCCTAATGATATGCCTTTGTCTACTTTGATTGAGAATAACAATGAATCTATGGATGTGAATTTTGTTGGTAGGAATAATTTTGGCAACAGCGCTTATAGAGGGAATTTTAATCCTAGGCCATATCCTAGTAATCCTTCTAATAATTATGGTAATTCCTACAACAACTCTTATGGAAATTATAATAAGATGCCCTCTGAATTTGAGAATAGTGTTAAAGAGTTTATGAATTCACAAAAGAATTTTAATGCTTTGCTTGAGGAGAAATTGCTTAAAGTTGATGATTTGGCTAGAAACATTGATAGAATTTCTCTTGAGATTGATTATTTAAAGCTTAGATCTATTCCTCCTAAGCATGATATCAATGAGTCTCTCAAAGCCATGAGAATTTCCATTGATGAGTGCAAGGAAAGAACCGCTAGGATGCGTGCTTCCAAAGATGCCTTTATTAAAGCGTGTTCTTCCAATACCTATGAAAATCAAGATGAAGATATAAAAGTTATTAATGTGTCCCCTATTAAATCTTTATTTTTCAATATGAATCTTGATGAAACTGAATATGATCTTCCTTTACCTAGAAGGCGTTCTAAAAATTTGGAGTATTTAGATCTTAATGATGAAATTGATGAAAGTGGGATTGAAAGAAATAAAAATCTAGATGTTGCTAAACCCACTATATTGGATTTCAAGGAATTTAATTATGAAAGTTGCTCTTTAATTGATTGTGTTTCCTTGTTGCAATCCGTGCTAAATTCTCCACATGCTTATAGTCAAAATAAAGCCTTCACCGAACATATTGTTGATGCCTTGATGCAATCTTATGAAGAAAAACTTGAGTTGAAAGTTTCTATCCCTAGAAAACTCTATGATGAGTGGGAAGAAACTATTAAAATTAAAATTAAAGATCATGAGTTTTATGCTTTGTGTGATTTGGGTGCTAGTGTCTCTACTATTCCCAAGACTTTGTGTGATTTGCTAGATTTCCGTAATTTTGATGATTGCTCTCTAAACTTGCATCTTGCAGATTCCACTATTAAGAAACCTATGGGAAGGATTAATGATGTTCTTATTGTTTCAAATAGGAATTATGTGCCCGTAGATTTCATTGTTCTTGATATAGATTGCGATCCTTCTTGCCCTATTATTCTTGGTAGACCTTTCCTTAGAACGGTTGGTGCAATTATTGATATGAAGGAAGGGAATATTAGATTTCAATTTCCATTAAAAAATGGCATGGAACACTTTCCTAGAAATAAAATAAAATTACCATATGAAACTATCATGAGAGCCACTTATGGATTGCCTACCAAAGATGGCAATACCTAGATCTATCCTCGCTTTTATGCCTAGCTAGGGGCGTTAAACGATAGCGCTTGTTGGGAGGCAACCCAATTTTATTTTTATTCCTTGCTTTTGCTCCTGCTTAGTAATAAATAAATTATTTAGCCTCTGTTTCGGTTGTGTTTTTTTGTGTTTAATTAGTGTTTGTGCCAAGTAGAACCGTTGGGAAGACTTGGGGAAAGTCTTGTTGAACTTGCTGTAAAAAACAGAAACTTTAGCGCTCACGAGAACTGCTATCATTTTTATTTGAAGAGTGATATTTAGTTAATTCTTTTTGCAGATGATTAATAGATAAATTCCTCATGTCCAGAAATTTATTTTAGAATTTTTGGGGACCAAGATCTTGAGCTAGCTACAGATTACTACAGACTTTTCTGTTTTTGACAGATTCTGTTTTTCATGTGTTGTTTGCTTATTTTGATGAATCTGTGGCTAGTAAAATAGTTTATAAACCATAGAGAAGTTGGAATACAGTAGGTTTAACACCAATATAAATAAATAATGATTTCATTACAGTACCTTGAAGTGGTCTTTTGTTTTCTTTCGCTAACGGAGCTCACGAGTTTTCTATTTTGAGTTTTGTGTTGTGAAGTTTTCAAGTTTTGGGTGAATTCTTTTGATGGATCATGGAACAAGGAGTGGCAAGATCCTAAGTTGGGGATGCCCATGGCACCCGCAAGATAATCCAAGGACACAAAAAAGTCAAAGCTTGGGGATGCCCCGGGAGGCATCCCCTCTTTCGTCCACTTCCATCGGTAATTTACTTGGAGCTTTATTTTCATTCACCAACATGATATGTGTTTTGCTTGGAGCGTCTTGTATTATTTGTGTCTTTGTGTCTTAGTATGCCACAATCATCCTTGCTGTACACACCTTTTGAGAGAGCCATACATGAATTAAAATTTGATAGAATACTCTATGTGCTTCACTTATATCTTTTGAGCTAGATAATTTTGCTCTATGTGCTTCACTTATATCTTTTTGAGCTAAGTAGTTTTGCTCTATGTGCTTCACTTATATATTTTGAGCTAGATAATTTTGCTCTATGTGCTTCACTTAGATCTTTTAGAGCACGGTGGTGGATTTGTTTTAAAGAAACTATTGATCTCTCATGCTTCACTTAAATTATTTTGAGAGTCTCTTAATAGCATGGTAATTTGCTTAATAATAATATGCTTGGTATTCAAGATTTGTGAAACTTTCTTTTGAGTGTGTTGAATACTAAGAAAATATTGAAGCATGATAATTGTTTTGAGATATGGAGGTGATAATATTAAAGTCATGCTAGTTGAGTAGTTGTGAATTTAAAGAATACTTGTGTTAAAGTTTGTGATTCCCGTAGCATGCACGTATGGTGAACCGTTATGTAATGAAGTCGGAGCATGATTTATTTATTGATTGTCTTCCTTATGAGTGGCGGTCGGGGACGAGCGATGGTCTTTTCCTACCAATCTATCCCCCTAGGAGCATGCGCGTAATACTTTGCTTTGATAACTTCTAGATTTTTGCAATAAGTATATGAGTTCTTTATGACTAATGTTGAGTCCATGGATTATACGCACTTACCCTTCCACCTTTGCTAGCCTCTCTAATACCGCACACCTTCCGTCGGTATCATACACCTACCATATACCTTCCTCAAAACAGCCACCATACATACCTATTATGTCATTTCCATAGCCATTCCGAGATATATTGCCATGCAACTTTCCACCATCTAGTTCATCATGACACATTCATCATTGTCATATTGCTTAGCATGATCATGTAGTTGACATAGTATTTGTGGCAAAGCCACCGTTCATAATTTCTTCATACTTGTCACTCTTGATTCATTGCATATCCCGGTACACTGCCAGAGGCATTCATATAGAGTCATACTTTGTTTTAGAATCGAGTTGTAATCTTTGAGTTGTAAATAAATAAAAGTGTGATGATCATCATTCAATAGAGCATTGTCCCAAATAAAAAAAAGAGAGAGAAATGCCAAAAAATAAGGCCCAAAAAAAGAGAAAATAAATAAAAAGGGGCAATGCTACTATCCCTTTTACCACACTTGTGCTTCAAAGTAGCACCATGATATAGCGAGTCTCATATATTGTGCTTCAAAGTAGCACCATGTTCTTCATATAGAGAGTCTCATATGTTGTCACTTCCATATGCTAGTGGGAATTTTACATTATAGAACTTGGCTTGTATATTCCAATGATGGGCTTCCTCAAAATTGCCCCAGGTCTTCGTGAGCAAGCAAGTTGGATGCACACCCACTTAGTTTCTTTTGTTGAGCTTTCATACATTTATAGCTCTAGTGCATCCGTTGCATGGCAATCCCTACTCACTCACATTGATATCTATTGATGGGCATCTCCATAGCCCGTTGATACGCCTAGTTGATGTGAGACTATCTTCTCCTTTTTGTCTTCTCCACAACCACCATTCCATTCCACCTATAGTGCTATATCCATGGCTCACGCTCATGTATTGCGTGAAGATTGAAAAAGTTTTGAAAAAGTTAGAGTATGAAACAATTTCTTGGCTTGTCATCGGGGTTGTGCATGATTTAAATACTTTATGTGGTGAAGATGGAGCATAGCCATACTATATGATTCTGTAGGGATAACTTTCTTTGGCCATGTTATTTTGAGAAGACATAATTGCTTTGTTAGTATGCTTGGAGTATTATTATTTTTATGTCAATATAAACTTTTGTCTTGAATCTTTCTAATCTGAATATTCATACCACAATTAAGAAGATTTTCATTGAGATTATGCCAAGTAGCACTCCGCATCAAAAATTCTCTTTTTTATCATTTACCTACTCGAGGACGAGCAGGAATTAAGCTTGGGGATGCCTGATACGTCTCCAACGTATCTATAATTTTGATTGCTCCATGCTATATTATCTACCTTTTTGGACTATATTGGGCTTTATTTTCCACTTTTATATTATTTTTGGGACTAACCTATTAACCGGAGGTCTAGCCCAGAATTGCTGTTTTTGCCTATTTCAGTGTTTCAAAGAAACGGAATATCAAGCGGAGTCCAAACGGAATAAAATCTTCGGGAACGTGATTTTCTCACCGAACATGATCCAGGAGACTTGTACCCTACTCCAAGGAACAAAAGAGGCGGTCACGAGGGTGGGGGACGCGCCCCCCTAGGGCGCGCCCCCCTGCCTTGTGGGCCCCTCGTTGCCCCTCCGGCGTACTTCTTCCTCCTATATATACACACGTACCCCCAAATGATCAGAACAGGAGCCAAAAACCTAATTCCACCGCCGCAACTTTCTGTATCCACGAGATCCCATCTTGGGGCCTGTTCCGGAGCTCCGCTGGAAGAGGGCCGTCATCACGGAGGGCTTCTACATCATCCTAGCCCCTCCGATGAAGTGTGAATAGTTTACCTTAGACCTTCGGGTCCATAGTTAGTAGCTAGATGGCTTCTTCTCTCTCTTTGAATCTCAATACAAAGTTCTCGCCCTCTCTTGTGGAGATCTATTCAATGTAATCTTCTTTTTGCGGTGTGTTTGTTGAGACCGATGAATTGTGGGTTTATGATCAAGTCTATCTATGAATAATATTTGAATCTTCTCTGAATTCTTTTATGTATGATTGGTTAACTTTGCAAGTCTCTTCGAATTATCCGTTTGGTTTGGCCAACTAGATTGGTAGTTCTTGCCATGGGAGAAGTGCTTAGCTTTGGGTTCGATCTTGTGGTGTCCTTACCCAGTGACAGAAGGGGCAGTAAGGCACATATTGTATCGTTTCCATCGAGGATAACAAGATGGGGTTTATTTCATATTGCATGAATTTATCTCTCTACATCATGTCATCTTGCTTAAGGCGTTACTCTGTTTTTAACTTAATACTCTAGATGCATGCTGGATAGCGGTCGATGAGTGGAGTAATAGTAGTAGATGCAGAATCATTTCGATCTACTTGTCACGGACGTGATGCCTATATACATGATCATGCCTAGATATTCTCATAACTATGCTCAATTCTGTCAATTGCTCAACAATAATTTGTTCACCCACCGTAGAATACTTATGCTATTGAGAGAAGCCACTAGTGAAACCTATGGCCCCCGGGTCTATTCTCATCATATCAATCTCCATCACTTTAATCTTGCTTTGCTTTTTTACTTTGCTTTTACTTTTTACTTTGCATCTCTATACCAAAAATACCAAAAATATTATATCTATCAGATCTCACTCTCGTAAGTGACCGTGAAGGGATTGACAACCCCTAATTGCGTTGGTTGCGAGTAGCTATCGCTTTGTGCAGGTACGACGGACTTAAGCGTGGCCTCCTACTGGATTGATACCTTGGTTCTCAAGAACTGAGGGAAATACTTATGCTACTCTGCTGCATCATCCCTTCCTCTTCGGGGAAAACCAACGCAAGCTCAAGACGTAGCAGGCCCGAACCTGGGTAAACATCGTGTCCCCTGCCTCCTGTTACCATCCGCCTTAGACGCACAGTTCGGGACCCCCTACCCGATATCCGCCGGTTTTGACACCGACATTGGTGCTTTCATTGAGAGTTCCACGGTGTCGTCACCATAAGGCTTGATGGCTCCTTCAATCATTGGCAGCGATGCGGTCAAGGTGAGGTTTTCCTCCCCGGACAGATCTTTGTATTTGGCGGCTTCACACCGCGGGCCAATTCGCTTGGCCATCTGGAGCAGATCGAGAGCTACGCCCCTGGCCATCAGGTTAGATTCGGAAACTTAAACTACACTGCCAACATCCGTGGGGACTTGATCTTCGACGGATTCGAGCTCGTGTCAGGTGCGCCGCACAGTCATGACGAGCACGACGTAACTCTGCCATCGGACAGTGTTCGGGAGATCGCATCTGCAACTACTCCGGCTGTCAATGCGGAGCAAATCGTGCCATCCGAGAGCGGAGGGATAGACCCCGCCATGGAGGCCGCACTCTCAGTGGCGATAGAGCCGAATACTGACTTCACCTCTTACGAGAGCCGTGTCGCCGAACCACTGGATTCACCTCCGACCACGGACTTCGAGCCGCCTACATCCGTGCCCGTCGAATCCGACTGGGCGCCAATCATGGAGTTCACCTCCGCGGATATCTTTCAGCACTCGCCTTTCGGCGATGTGCTAAATTCATTGAGGTCCCTCTCCCTGTCAGGAGAACCTTGGCCGAACTATGTCCGACTAGAATGGGATGCGGACGACGAAGAAATTCGCTGCCCACCCACCACCCACTTAGTAGCCACTGTCGACGATTTAACTGACATGCTTGACTTCGACTCCGAAGACATCGACGGTATGGACGATGATGCAGGAGACGAGCAAGAACCACCGCCCACAGGGTGCTGGACCGCTACATCATCATACGACATATATATGGTGGACACCCCTAAAGAAGGCAAGGGCGATGAGACAGCGGAGGATGACCCCTCCAAGAAGCAACCCAAGCGCCAACGTCAGCGGCGCCGCTCTAAGTCCCGCCACAGCAAAAGTAGTGATACTGGCACAGGAGATAATAACACTCCGGATAGTGCCGAAGACAATCACAATCCCCTCCAGCACGATGTAAAGCCGGAGGATGAACAAGCCAGCCCTCCAGAGCAGGCAACAGATGGAGAACCAGAAGTGGACAATTACATGCCTCTCTCCGAAGACGAGGAGAGCCTCGGCAACGAAGAATTTATCGTGCCTGAGGACCCCGTCGAACAGGAGCGCTTCAAGCACCGGCTTATGGCCACAGCAAATAGCCTGAAGAGAAAACAACAACAGCTTCAAGCAGACCAAGACTTGCTAGCAAACAGATGGAACGAAGTCCTTGCGGCCGAGAAATACGAACTCGAGCGCCCCTCCAAGAGTTACCCAAAATGCAGGTTGCTACCTCACCTCAAGGAGGAAGCATCAAAACCTCATGCACCAGTGTACGATGCGGCTGACCGGCCACCGCGTGGCCGAGCTAAAGAGGCGTTCCAGCCTGAAGTTTAGCCTGCACCCTGCCGCCACTCAATCCAAAATACCAAGGCTCGGGGCAACACACGGGACCTGCGATACGTATTGGACAGTAAGGCAAAACTTGCAAGGTCAATATACGGGTCACGGGCACGCGCGCCAACACGGGACGATGATCATCGCGCCGGATACGCCAAAAGCAAATCCGGTTGGGCCGAATACAGCAGACAAGACTCATATGAACTGCGTCGGGATATCGCCCGGCACAGAGACACCGCACACCCCCTATGCTTCACTGATGAAGTTATAGATCACGAATTCCCGGAGAGTTTCAAACCCATAAATATCGAATCATATGACGGTACAATAGATCCCGCGGTATGGATTGAGGATTTCCTCCTTCACATCCACATGGCTCGCGGTGATGATCTACACGCCATCAAGTACCTCCCACTAAAACTCAAAGGACCAGCTCGGCATTGGCTGAATAGCTTGCCAGCAGACTTCGTCGGCAGTTGGGAGGATCTGGAAGACGCATTCCTTGACAACTTCCAGGGCACTTATGTGCGACCACCGGATGCTGATGACTTGAGCCATATAACTCAGCAGTCAGGGGAATCGGCCAGACAATTATGGACTCGGTTCCTGACCAAGAAAAACCAAATTGTCGATTGTCCGAACACAGAGGCCCTCGCGGCATTTAAGCACAACATCCGTGGTGAGTGGCTTTCCCGCCACCTTGGCCAGGAGAAGCCGAAGTCTATGGCAGCCCTCACGACACTCATGACCCGCTTTTGCGCAGGCGAGGATAGCTGGCTGGCTCGCAGCAATAACACATCGAGGAATCCGGGCACTTCGTATACCAAAGATGCCAACGGCAGACAACGTCGTAACAGACCAAAGCGCCGCAATAACGGCGATAACACCGAGGATACAGCAGTCAATGCCGGATTCAGGGGCTCTAGATCCGGTCAGCGGAAAAAGCCATTTAAAAGAAGTACCCCGACTCCGTCTAGTTTGGATCGCATACTGGATTGCTCGTGTCAAATCCACGGCACCCCCGACATGCCAGCCAATCACACAAACAGAGAATACTGGGTGTTCAAGTAGGCCGGCAAGTTAAATGCCGAAAACAAGGACAAGGGGCTACATAGTGATGATGAGGAGGAGCCCCGGCCGCCGAACACAGGAGGACAGAAGGGGTTCCCCCACAAGTGAAGACGGTGAACATGATATACGCAACCCACATTCCCAAGAGGGAGCGGAAGCATGCACTAAGGGACGTCTATGTAATGGAGCTTGTCGCCCCAAAGTTCAACCCATGGTCTGCTTGCCCGATCACCTTTGATCCCAGGGATCACCCCACTAGTATCCGTCATGGTGGATCCGCCGCACTGGTCCTAGACCCCATCATCGATGGATTTCATCTTACTCGAGTCCTTATGGACGGCGGCAGCAGCCTGAACCTGCTCTATCAGGATACAGTGCACAAAATGGGTATCGATCCCTTGAGGATCAAACCCACCAAAACCACCTTTAAGGGCGTCATCCCAGGTGTAGAGGCCCATTGCACGGGATCAATCACACTGGAAGTAGTCTTCGGATCACCGGACAACTTCCAAAGCGAGGAGTTAATCTTCGACATCGTCCCGTTTCGTAGTGGCTATCATGCACTGCTCGGACGAACTGCATTTGCAAAATTCAATGCAGTACCGCATTATGCATACCTCAAGCTCAAGATGCTAGGACCTTGGGGGGTCATAACAATGAATGGAAACACATAACACTCGCTCCGCACGGAAGATCACACTGCGGCCCTCGCAGCAGAAGCACAAAGCAGCCTTTCAAGGCAAACCACTAATTCGGTGATACAACCCCCAAACACCTTCAAGTGTGTCCGGAGTAAACTGCAACAGGATCGCCTGGCACGTTCAGAGCTCGCCTAGCAATTCGGCCCCCGTCCCAGTCCCAGTCAAGCGATGAAATCTGTGCCACGCGTACATAATTACGCACTGAAAATACCATGGACATAGGCGGGGGCACGATCAGAGCACGCCCCGCAATGCGGCTTAACCACCCTAGGGGCTGTATATCTTTATCATTTCTTTTCTCTTTCAGGGCCTAACTCTCTGGAAGCCCTTTCTGGCAGCATGATTTCCGGACACATTACGGGAAGGAACAACCAAGGCGACAAGAAGTCGGGATGTACACAGGAACCCCCAGGTGGTCTCTAATAAAAATACCCTCTTTCTACTATCCATACGCGGCTTGCCCTTGGATATGACATTTCGAATAGTCCTACTTTATGTTTATTGCACTACCTGTACCAGTACGCTTCGACGTATTATGTAAATAACAATGCATAGCATTAGTCTATTATTGCATTATTCATTATTTTTTCCCTTATGTCCATTTACGACAATCCGAACCCGTAAATTCGAGTATGGTCGGTATGCCAGGGGCTTTCGTTTACCCCACAATACGGCGCGAGAAGTCCGAACAATTTCGACAGTGTGGCAACCACAACTTATAGCATTATATGCATCAGCTCCGAATCATGTCTTGGGTGAATAGTTGGGTTTGCCCGGCTCCCATGCTTTGGTACCTTACGTTCTGCTATATCGGCTAAGGTAGCGGTGGGAGAACTACTGCGATTGTGTCCCGGTTCTTCTGGACGAGCACCTCAGTAGAGAAAGCCAAAAACTGATTATCATGACAAGGCGAGAGATTGGTCGCTGTTCGAGAGGTCTCAAGTCCCTAAAGACTTTTTCCGCTTCGGGCCAGGAGTCGGCCTTGTCCGGCTTAGGCGTGTATAGCGCCCCAAATTCGGCCTTCCGAATACCAGGGGCTTCGCCAAAATTTAAAATTGTAGACTTCTATGGCTAAGTGAGAGTGATAAAGCATTATAGTCCGATTTCCTGGTTCGTTGCGCTGAACACCTCCCTTGAAGGACCCAAAATTGGGGTAAAGAGTGCTCAGGTTTATCCCGAACACCCCAGTACTAGTTACATGGGGGCAGAAGCCGACGACTGGCCAACTCTCAGATTTTATAAACGGCTGCACAGAAGGTAATATTTTAAATTAAAAAGCGTCGCATGGCGCAAATGAACTCGTTTCATATTACAGGATCACATAAGCATGTTCATTCAAAAATTACATCCTTGTCACACTCATCCGCCACAAGGCGGGAACCCTTAAGGACACTCTCATAGTACATCTCGGGGCAGCGATGCTCCTTGCCCTCCGGCGGCCCCTCCTTCACCAGCTTCACGGCGTCCAGCTTCGCCCAGTGCACCTTTGCCCAGGCAAAAGCCCTGCGCGCACCCTCGATGTAGACGGACCGCTTTATAACTTCAAGCCGTGGGCAGGCATCCACCAGCCACCTCACCATACCAAAGTAGCTGCCGGGCAGGGGCTCGCCAGGCCACATCCGGACTATAAGGCCCGTCATGGCTAGTTCGGCCGCCTTGTGAAGCTCGACCAACTGCTTTAGCTGGTCGCTCAAGGGCACGGGGTGTTCGGTCCCAGTATACTGAGACCGGAACAACTTCTTCGTCGAGCTCCCCTCCTCAGCTCGGTAAAACTCCGCGGCATCCATTCCACTGCGGGGAAGATCTGCAAACGCTCCTGGAGAGCTCCGAACTCGGGTAAGAAAAAGGAAAGTTTCCTTCACGTGCTTGCTTTGCATAATGAATGCCTTACCCGCGGCTATCTTCTTCACCGCATCAATCTCTTGGAGGGCCTTGTGGGATTCGGCCTTGGTGCTCCAGATGCTTTCAAGCGCCTGCACGAGCTCGGACTCTCGCGTCTTAGAGTCAAGATCCAAGGACTCATGCTTTTTGGCGAGAGCCTCGAGCTCTTGCTGCACCTCACCTACTCGGGCTTCTTACTTCTCCCGTTCAATGCGTTCCTTGGCCGCTTTGTCTTCGGCCTCAGACAGCGCCTTCCTCAGGGTTGCCACTTCGGTTGTGGCCCCTAACAAATTCATGATGATCCTATTATTTTACAACCGAACTTCTTTTTACAAGCGTAGACAAGGTATTGCTTACCTTTGCTCTCCTCGAGCTACCTCTTGGTAAGGCTGAGCTCGTTCTCGGACCACTCCAGGCCCTGCTTTAGTGCAGAGACCTCCGCAGTACGTGCGGCAGCGGCCAGTAGTGAAGCCTGCACATACACATAGATATATTCTGATTAGACTCCTGAGTCATCATTTGATCCTATATTCGGCCTTTCTTCTCGAACGCCGAACAGAGCATCAGGGGCTACTATCTATGTGGTAATACTTTCTTATAGTTTGATTGGATACCTCAAAGCCTGTTAGGAGGTTGGCGCAAGCTTCGGTCAGTCCGTTTTTGGCAGATTGGACCTTCTCGATCACCGCACTCATGATAGTGCGGTGCTCCTCGTCGATGGAGGCGCTGTGAAGCGCTTCCAGCAAGTTTTCCGGTGCCTCTGGATGGACAGATGACACCGGCACGGGCGGCTGGCCCCCCTTAACGGGGGATCGCCCACCGGAGTCCGGAACCACCGAAGATTCCGGTGCAGTGTTCAGCTGGGGGCCGAACCTGGAGCCCATGGGAGTCGGCTCCCTTTGCGCCTAGGGTCTGGAAGGTCACCTCGAGGCGCCCCCAGGACTGCCTCCCCTTGGCCCGATGCCAGTTGAGACAACACCTCGGTGTTGTCCGCATGGAAAGGGGTGGAGGCGGTCAGAAGAGAACCGCTGTTCATATCCGACGAGTCCAACGAACCGCTCGATGAAGATACGTCGAGATGAGCTCGGGACGGACTGCATAATCATGTTTGGCATGAGAAGAACCAATGCAGTAAAACATACCATGAATTGCTATGGTGTCCGGATACTTACGACTTCGCCAGAGGCTTGACCCTGGGTAGCCACTCATCGCCGCTGTGGGCGGCCGTCGTGGAGCAGTCCGGAGGGAGGGTCCTGCCCTTCTTGGACCCTTCGGCCTCCCCGACTGGGTCGGCCTTCCTTTTCTTGTCTCCCTCGGCTGGGGGGGGGAACTTTCCTCTTCCTCCTCCTCATTTTCATGGGAGGAGGGTGCGTCGGAGTTATCGGACGATGAGTCCGATACAACCTTGCGCCAGAGACCCTTTCGGGTCCCCGTGGCCTTCTTCTTGGCCTTCTTCACCGGTAGCTCGTAAGGTGCCGGAACCAGCATCTCCGTCAGGAGAGTGTCTGCAAGATCCTCAGGCAGAGGGGCGGGGCAATCGATCTGCTCCGCTATCTTCACCCAGTCTTGTTAAAGGTATGGAAGGCTTAGATCCCGCACATGATTAAACTGGGGAAAATGGATACCCTGTGAAATATAAAAACTTACCAGATTGGCGCGACGCTTTGCGCTGAGTCCGCGGTCCTCGGTAAGGGAAGGAGGTACCTCGACGCCCTTGAACAGCACCCTCCAGACGTCCTCGTGCGTCGTGTCATAGATCTCTCGCAGCGTCTGGTGCTTGGCCGGGTCGAACTCCCACAAGTTGAATACCCATTGTTGACACGGGAGAATCCGGCGGAAGAGCATGACCTGGACCACGTTTACGAGCTTGATCTTCTTGCTCATCATGTTCTTGATGCAGGTCTGGAGTCCAGTCAGCTCTACCGAGGAACCCCAAGATAGGCCCTTCTCTTTCCAGTAGGTGAGCCGTGTGGGGATTCCGGATCGGAATTCGGGGGCCGTCACCCAGTTGGTGTCGCGCGGCTCGGTGATGTAGAACCACCCCGATTGCCACCCCTTTATGGTCTCCACATAGGAGCCTTCAAGCCAGGTGACATTAGGCATCTTTCCCACCATGGTGCCTCCCCACTCCACTTGCTGGCTGACCACCACCTTCGGTTTGACATTGAAGGTCTTCAGCCACAGGCCGATGGGGCTTGATGCGGAGGAAGGCCTCGCACACGACGATAAACGCCGAGATGTTGAGGATGAAATTGGGGGCCGGATCATGAAAATCCAGCCCGTAGTAGAACATGAGCCCACGGACAAACGGGTGGAGAGGAAATCCCAGTTCGCGGACAAAGTGGGTAAGAAAAACTACCCTCTCATGGGGTTCGGGCGTTGGGATGATCTGCCCTGCATCTGGCAGCCGGTGCGCGATATCCGCGGCCAGATATCCGGCTTCCCATAACTTTTTGATGTTCTCCTCTGTGACGGAGGAGACCATCCACTTGCCTCCTACTCCAGACATACTTGGAGTGGTTTGGGAAGAGGAACGTGAGCTTGGGCGCTGGAGCTCGAGTGCGTGAGAATGGATAAGCAAGGAGGTAGAAGGCGTGGGTAAAAGGGGGTAAATCCTTGTCCCTTTATAAAGGCGAAAGAGGCGATGCGTCACCCCACTTGCCTGGTAAAACCACTTATTCCCCAGGCGCCATAATTGATGGCGTGGTTGGGTTACCCACGTCCGTATTGATGAGAATCCCGTAATAAGGGGGACACGATCTCTGCTTTGACAAGACGTGTCGAGAAAACCGCCCCATGTTGTGTGCGGTGCTGGTTGAGAAAAACGGTTCGAATGATGACCGAGCCATGACATAACGCCTTGCTGTCACAACGCGTCAGCAGATTAGATTTGTGGAAATATTATTCTCTCTGCGGTAGTATGTGGAACTTGTTTTGTAGAGCCGGACACTATTCTGGTGTTCAAAATCTTCTATGGAGTATTCGGAGGAGGAACCCGCCTTGCAATGCCGAAGACAATACTGCGCGCCGGACTCATTGTCATTGAAAGCCTGGTTCAGGGGCTACTGAGGGAGTCCTGGATTAGGGGGTCTCCGGACAGCCGGACTATATCCTTTGGCCGGACTATTGGACTATGAAGATAGAAGATTGAAGACTTCATCCCGTGTCCTTGGCGTGGAAGGCAAGCTAGGCAATACAGATATGTAGATCTCCTCCCTTGTAACCGACTCTTTGTAACCGTAGCCCCCTCCGGTGTCTATATAAACCGGAGGGTTTATTCCGTAGGACAACATACAATCATACCATAGGCTAGCTTCTAGGGTTTGGCCTCTACGATCTCGTGGTAGATCAACTCTTGTAATACTCATATCATCAAGAACAATCAAGCAGGACGTAGGGTATTACCTCCATCAAGAGGGCCTGAACCTGGGTAAACATCGTGTCCCCTGCCTCCTGTTACCATCCGCCTTAGACGCACAGTTCGGGACCCCTACCCGAGATCCGCCGATTTTGACACCGACAATGATGAATCAACATAAAAGTAAATGGATAAGCCCTTCGCAGAGGGAAGCAGGGATTTGTAGAGGTGCTAGAGCTCAGTTTTGAAATAGAGATGAATAAAATTTTGAGCAGTATACTTCCATTGTCAACATAACAACCGAGAGATCTCGATATCTTCCATGCTACACACATTATAGGCGGTTCCCAAGCAGAATGGTAAAGTTTATACTCCCCCACCACAAACAAGCATCAATCCATGGCTTGCCTGAAACAACAGGTGCCTCCAACCAACAACAATCCTGGGGGAGTTTTGTTTGCAATTATTTTGATTTGATTTGAGCATGGGACTGGGCATCCCGTTGACCAACCATTTTCTCGTGAGTGAGCAGCAGAGTCCATTCCTCTTGAGAATAACCCTCCTAGCATGGAAGACACAGACAACCCTAGTTGATACATGAGCTATTCGAGCATACAAAACATAATTTTTATTCGAAGGTTTAGAATTTGGCACATACAAATTTACTTGGAACGGCAGGTAGATACCGCATATAGGAAGGTATGGTGGACTCATATGGAATAACTTTTGGGGTTTATGGAGTTGGATGCACAAGCAGTATTCCCGCTTAGTACAAGTGAAGGCTAGAAAGAGACTGGGAAGCGACCAGCTAGAGAGCGACAACAGTCATGAACATGTATTAAAATTAATCAACACCGAATGCAAGCATGAGTAGGATATAATTCACCATGAACATAAATATTGTGGATGCTATGTTGATTTTGTTTCAACTACATGCATGAACATGTGCCAAGTGAAGCCACTCGAATCGTTCAAAGGAGGATACCACCCTATCATACCACATCACAACCATTTTAATAGCATGTTGGCACGCAAGGTAAACCATTATAAACTCCTAGCAAATTAAGCATGGCATGAGCAACTATAATATCTAATTGTCATTGCAAACATGTTTCATTCATAATAGGCTGAATCAGGAACGATGAACTAATCATATTTTCAAAAACAAGAGAGGTCGAGTTCATACCAATTTTTCTCATCTCAACCAGTCCATCATATATCATCATTATTGCCTTTCCCTTGCACAGCCGAATAGTGTGAATAATAATAATAGTGCACGTGCATTGGACTAAGCTGGAATCTGCATGCATTCAATTCAAGGGAGAAGACAAGGTAATATGGGATCTTTGTTAGATCAATAGTAATGCATATGAGAGCCACTCAACATTTTCATTAAGGTCTTCTCCTCTCGACCCCCACAGAAAAAGAAAGGAAATAAAACTATTTACATGGGAAAGCTCCCAACAAGCAAAAGAAGAACGAGAAATCTTTTTTTTGGGTTTTCTTCTTAATTACTACTACTACAGGCATGGAAAGTAAACTACCTAAAAGCTACAACTAATTTTTTTTTGTTTTTCTTAAGTTCTTCAAACACACAATAAGAAATCTTAAAAAGAAAATAAACTAGCAGGGATATTACAATGAAAAAGTATGAGCACTGACAACTGGCATGAGTGTGTGAACAGGAATGTAATGTCGGTGAGAAATACGTACTCCCCCAAGCTTAGGCTTTTGGCCTAAGTTGGTCTATGCCCATGGATCAAAGTTGTAGCTGGGGTCGTACTAAGATGCAGCGGCAATTGCCTCATGAGCTGTAGCTTGGAGGCAAGCTACCTCCGTCCTCCTCTCGTACTCATTCGCCCCCTCCCTGGTTATAACATATCTCCCTTTTGTCTGAAAATCAAAGAAAGCAGGAGCAGGGAGAGCAACGTGGACGGTGTGCCGTCTGTCAAAGATTAGTCGGTACTGGAGGAATTGATCGTTCCTCTCAACAAACTGATGACGAACCATAGCATTATAATCTATATAAGCAAGAGGCAACTCAATATCATCCCCACGTATGGGTATACCAAGAAAGTTAGCTACACGAGTTGCATAAATTCCACCAAACAAATCTCCAGTTAAACCATTAAGATGCAACCTATGTGCAACAATAGCCCCCAATTTGTATTGTTTATCTACTAATACAACACTCTTGAGAACACTAAGATCAGGAACACACATGTGACATGCCTCATCCTTACCATTAATGCATCTACCCACGAAGAGAGCAAAATAATGTATGGCAGGAGAATGAATGCTTCCTATGGTAGCTTATGTTATTTCTCTAGATTCCCCCACAGTGATACTAGCAAGAAATTCTTTAAATTCAGATTTGCGAGGTTCACTAGCACTACCCCACTGCAGGAGTTTACAAGCAGTATTAAAATCTTCTAAGTCCATGGTATAAGATTTATCATAAAGATCAAATAGGACATTGTGAGAATTGCGCGAGGATGTAAATTTAAACCTTCTCACAAATGAATCAGTTAAATAGAGGTATTGCCGGCACTTATCTGACATGAAGCTCTCAAGATCAGCGTTACGCACATATGCGTCAAATTCTTCCTTAATGCCTGCCTGGACCATGAAATCCTCTAACTACCATTCACAAGGCCGCACTTGAGCCTCCCTTGGTAGTTCATTGTCCGGCTCGCGTATTGCGGGCCTTGGGCCTTGCTTCCTTGAGGAACCACCTTGGTACATTTTCCTAAACATATTTCTTCCTTTGAAAAATTTCTGAAATTTTTAGTGACTCAAAATAAAAGTGAACCAAACTCAACAAAATTGATAGCAACTACTCCTACAAGTTCCTAGAGGCTATATCATGCATTAAAACTACTTTTGACCACATAAATTTGACATGCAAGCTCAAGAACAGGGTCACCTAAGCAGCAAAAATTTGCAATAAATAAAGCACTAGAACAAAAACTAATCGGACCATTGGAGGAGTCACATACTGCTACATCTTGAGCACTACGTTGGTTTTCCCTTGAAGAGGAAAGGGTGATGCAGCAAAGTAGCGTAAGTATTTCCCTCAGTTTTTGAGAACCAAGGTATCAATCCAGTAGGAGGCTACGCGCTAGTCCCTCGCACCTGCACAAAACAAATAAATCATCGCAACCAACGCGATAAGGGGTTGTCAATCCCTACACGGTCACTTACGAGAGTGAGATCTGATAGATATGATAAGATAATATTTTTGGCATTTTTATGATAAAGATGTAAAGTAAAATAAAATGCAATGAAAATAACTAAGTGTTGGAAGATTAATATGATGGAGATAGACCCGGGGGCCATAGGTTTCACTAGTGGCTTCTCTCAAGAGCATAAGTATTTTACGGTGGGTGAACGAATTACTGTTGAGCAATTGACAGAATTGAGCATAGTTATGAGAATATCTAGGTATGATCATGTATATAGGCATCACGTCCAAGACAAGTAGACCGACTCCTGCCTGCATCGACTACTATTACTCCACACATCGACCGCTATCCAGCATGCATCTAGAGTATTAAGTTCATAAGAATAGAGTAACGCCTTAAGCAAGATGACATGATGTAGAGGGATAAATTCACGCAATATGATAAAAAACCCATCTTGTTATCCTCGATGGCAACAATACAATACGTGCCTTGCTGCCCCTACTGTCACTGGGAAAGGACACCGCAAGATTGAACCCAAAGCTAAGCACTTCTCCCATTGCAAGAAAGATCAATCTAGTAGGCCAAACCAAACTGATAATTCGAAGAGACTTACAAAGATAACCAATCATACATAAAAGAATTCAGAGAAGATTCAAATATTGTTCATGGGTAAACTTGATCATAAACCCACAATTCATCGGTCTCAACAAACACACCGCAAAAGAAGATTACATCGAATAGATCTCCACAAGAGAGGGGGAGAACTTTGTATTGAGATCCAAAAAGAGAGAAGAAGCCATCTAGCTAATAACTATGGACCCGAAGGTCTGAGGTAAACTACTCACACTTCATCTGAAGGGCTATGGTGTTGATGTAGAAGCCCTCCGTGATCGATGCCCCCTCCGGCGGAGCTCCAGAACTGGCCCCAAGATGGGATCTCGTGGATACAGAAAGTTACAGCGGTGGAATTAGGGTTTTGGATCCATATCAGATCGTTTGGGGGTACGTAGGTATATATAGGAGGAAGAAGTACGTCGGTGGAGCAACATGGGGCCCACGAGGGTGGAGGCCGTGCCTGGGGGGGGGGGGTAGGCGCGCCCCCTACCTCGTGGCCTCCCTGTTGGTTGCTTGACGTAGGGTCCAAGTCTCCTGGATCTTGTTCGTTCCAAAAATCACGTTCCCAAAGATTTCATTCCGTTTGGACTCCATTTGATATTCCTTTTCTTCGAAACCCTAAAATAGGCAAAAAAACAACAATTCTGGGCTGGGCCTCTGGTTAATAGGTTAGTCCCAAAAATAATATAAAAGTGTATAATAAAGCCCAATAATGTCCAAAACAGTAGATAATATATCATGGAGCAATCAAAAATTATAGATACGTTGGAGACGTATCAAGCATCCCCAAGCTTAATTCGAGCTCGTTCTCGAGTAGGTAAATGATAAAAACATAATTTTTGATGTGGAATGCTACTAGGCATAATGTCAATGTATTTCTTCTTAATTGTGGCATGAATATTCAGATCCGAAAGATTCAAGATAAAAGTCTAATATTGACATAGAAATAATAATACTTCAAGCATACTAACTAAGCAATTATGTCTTCTCAAAATAACATGGCCAAAGAAAGTTCATCCCCACAAAATCATATAGTTTAGTCATCCTCCATTTCCATCACACAAGAATGCTCTCATCATGCACAACCCCGATGACAAGCCAAGCAATTGTTTCATACTTTAGTAGTCTCAAACTTTATAAATCTTCACGCAATACATGAGCGTGAGCCATGGATATAGCACTATGGGTGGAATAAAGTATAATGATGGGGGTTATGTGGAGAAGACAAAAAGGAGAAAGTATCACATCAACGAGGCTAACCAATGAGCTATGGAGATGCTCATCGATTGATGTTAATGCAAGGAGTAGGGATTGCCATGCAACAGATGCACTAGAGCTATAATGTATGAAAGCTCAACAAAAGAAACTAGTGGGTGTGCATCCAACTTGCTTGCTCACGAACACCTAGGGCACTTGAGGAGGCCCATTGTTGGAATATACAAGCCAAGTTCTATAATGAAAAATGACTACTAGTATATGAAAGTGACCAAACAAGAGACTCTCTATCATGAAGACCATGGTGCTACTTTGAAGCACAAGTGTGGAAAAAAGGATAGTAGCATTGTCCCCCCTTTTTTTATTGGGACAATGCTCTATTAAATGATGATAATCACACTTCTATTTATTTACAACTCAATGATTACAACTCAATACTATAACAAGGTATGACTCTTTATGAATGCCTCTGGCGGTGTACCGGGATGTGCAATGAATCAAGTGTGACATGTATGAAAGAATTATGAATGGTGGCTTTGCCACAAATGCTATGTCAACTACATGATCATGCAAAGCAATATGACAATGATGAACGTGTCATGATAAACAAGATGGTGGAAAGTTGCATGGCAATATATCTCGGAATGGCTATGGAAACGCCATAATAGGTAGGTATGGTGGCGGTTTTGAGGAAGATATAAGGAGGTTTATGTGTGAAAGAGCGTATCATATCACGGGGTTTGGATGCACCGGCGAAGTTTGCACCAACTCTCAATGTGAGAAAGGGCAATGCACGGTACCGAAGAGGCTAGCAATGATGGAAGGGTGAGAGTGCGTATAATCCATGGACTCAACATTAGTCATAAAGAACTCACATACTTATAGCAAAAATCTACAAGTCATCAAAAACCAAGCACTACACGCATGCTCCTAGGGGGATATATTGGTAGGAAAAGACCATCACTCGTCCCCGACCACCACTCATAAGGAAGACAATCAAAGAACACCACATGTTTCAAATTTGTTACATAACGTTTACCATATGTGCATGCTATGGGACTTGCAAACTTCAACACAAGTATTTCTCAATTTCACAACTACTCAACTAGCACAACTTTAATATCACTACCTCCATATCTCAAAACAATCATCAAGCATCAAACTTCTCTTAGTATTCAAAACACTCATAAGAAAGTTTTTACTAATCTTGAATACCTAGCATATTAGGATTATTTAAGCAAATTACCATGCTATTTAAGACTCTCAAAATAATCTAAGTTAAGCATGAGAGATCAATAGTTTCTATAAAACAAATCCACCACCGTGCTCTAAAAGATATAAGTGAAGTACTAGAGCAAAACTATATAAATCAAAAGATATAAGTGAAGCACATAGAGTATGCTAATAATTTCCAAATCATGTGTGTCTCTCTCAAAAGGTGTGTACAGCAAAGATGATTGTGGTAAACTAAAAAGCAAATACTCAAATCATACAAGACGCTCCAAGCAAAACACATACCATGTGGTAAATAAAAATATAGCTCCAAGTAAAGTTACCGACAGAAGTAGACGAAAGAGGGGATGCCTTCCGGGGCATCCCCAAGCTTTGGCTTTTAGGTGTCCTTAGATTATCTTGGGGGTGCGATGGGAATCCCCAAGCTTAGGCTCTTGCCACTCCTTGTTCCATAATCCATCAAATCTTACCCAAAACTTGAAAACTTCACAACACAAAACTTAAATTAGAAAATCTCGTGAGCTCCGTTAGCGAAAGAAAACAAAAGACTACTTCAAGGTACTATAATTAACTCATTCTTTATTTATATTGGTGTTAAACTTACTGTATTCCAACTTCTTTATGGTTTATAAACTATTTTACTAGCCATAGATTCATCAAAAATAAGCAAACAACACACGAAAAACAGAATCTGTCAAAAACAGAACAGTCTGTAGTAATCTGTAGCTAGCGCAAGATCTGGAACCCCAAAAATTATAAAATAAATTGCTGGACATGATGAATTTACCTATTAATCATCTGCAAAAATAATTAACTAAATATAACTTTCCAAATAAAAATGGCAGCAGTTCTCGTGAGCACTAAAGTTTCTGTTTTTACAGCAAGATTAACAAGACTTTCCCCAAGTCTTCCCAACGGTTCTACTTGGCACAAACACTAATTAAACACAAAAACACAACCAAAACAGAGGCTAGATAAATTATTTATTACTAAACAGGAGCAAAAAGCAAGGAATAAAAATAAAATTGGGTTGCCTCCCAACAAGCGCTATCGTTTAACGCCCCTAGCTAGGCATAAAAAGCAAGGGTAGATCTAGGTATTGCCATCTTTTGTAGGCAATCCATAAATGGATCTCATAATAGATTCATAAGGTAATTTAATTTTCTTCTTAGGAAAGTGTTCCATGCCTTTCCTTAACGGTAATTGGAATCTAATATTTCCTTCCTTCATATCAATAATTGCACCAATCGTTCTAAGGAAAGGTCTACCAAGAATAATAGGACATGAAGGATTGCAATCTATGTCAAGAACAATAAAATCTACGGGCACATAGTTCCTATTTGCAACAATAAGAACGTCATTAATTCTTCCCATAGGTTTCTTAATAGTGGAATCCGCAAGGTGCAAGTTTAAAGAGCAATCATCAAAATCACGGAAACCTAACAAACCACACAAAGTCTTTGGAATTGTGGAAACACTAGCACCCAAATCACACAAAGCATAGCATTAATGATATTTAATTTTAATTTTAATAGTAGGTTCCCACTCATCATAAAGTTTTCTAGGGATAGAAACTTCCAACTCAAGTTTTTCTTTATAAGATTGCATCAAAGCATCAACGATATATTTAGTAAAAGCTTTATTTTGACTATAAGCATGAGGAGAATTTAGCACGGATTGCAACAAGGAAATACAATCTATCAAAGAGCAATTGTCATAATTAAATTCCTTGAAATCCAAAATAGTAGGTTCATTAACTTCAAGAGTTTTGATCTTTTCAATCCCACTTTTATCAAATGTAGCATCAAGATCTAAAAA
This sequence comes from Triticum urartu, assembly GCF_003073215.2. Taxonomy (NCBI): domain Eukaryota; kingdom Viridiplantae; phylum Streptophyta; class Magnoliopsida; order Poales; family Poaceae; genus Triticum; species Triticum urartu. The sequence continues at coordinate 108,002,614 of NC_053025.1, read as the reverse complement.
CTCCGAATTTTTGGAACGACTTCTAGGTAAAGGTGGATCATATTAAGTCCCATCATTATCAAGATTCATATCGCAAAACAAAGATTTGATAGGGGACACATCAATAACTTTTAGATCTTCATCTTTATTATCATGGAAACTATAAGAACACGCTCTAGCACGTATCCTAGCGGTTCTTTCTTTGCACTCATCAATGGAAATTCTCATGGCTCTGAGAGACTCATTGATATCATGCTTAGGTGGAATAGATTTAAGTCTCAAAGAATCAACATCAAGAGAAATTCTATCAACGTTCCTAGCCAACTCATCAATCTTAATCAATTTCTCTTCAATCAAAGCATTGAAATTCTTTTGCAAAGTAATAAATTCTTTAATATTAGATTCAAAATCAGAGGGCATCTTATTATAATTTCCATAAGAATTGTTGTAGGAATTACCATAATTATTAGAGGAATTACTAGGATAAGACCTAGGATTAAAGTTTCCTCTATACGCGTTGTTACCAAAATTATTCCTACCAACAAAATTCACATCCAAATATTCATTATTATTCTCAATCAAAGTAGACAAAGGCATATCATTAGGATCAGAAGAAACACTTTTATTAGCAAATAATTTCATAAGTTCATCCATCTTTCCACTCAAAACATTAATTTCTTCTATCACATGCACTTTCTTATTAGTAGATCTTTTAGTGTGCCATTGAGAATAATTAACCATAATATTATCTAGGAGTTTAGTAGATTCTCCTAAAGTGATTTCAATAAAAGTGCCTCCCGCAACCGAATGTAAAAGATTTCTAGAAGCAAAATTCAATCCGGCATAATTTTTTTGTATAATCATCCACAAATTAAAACCATGAGTAGGGCAATTACGTATCATTAATTTCATCCTCTCCCAAGATTTTGCAACATGTTCATGATGAAGTTGCTTAAAATTCATAATATTGTTTCTAAGAGAGATGATCTTAGCGGGAGGAAAATACTTAGAGATAAAAGCATCTTTGCACTTATTCCACGAATCAATACTATTTTTAGGCAAAGACGAAAACCAAGCTTTAGCACGATCTCTAAGCGAAAAAGGAAATAGCTTCAATTTAACAATATCATTGTCCACATATTTCTTCTTTTGCATATCACACAAATCAACGAAGCTATTTAGATGGGTAGCGGCATCTTCACTAGGAAGGCCGGAAAACGGATCTTTCATGACAAGATTCAGCAAGGCAGCATTAATTTCACAAGATTCAACATTGGTAAGAGGAGCAATCTGAGTGCTAATAAAATCATTCTTGTTGGTATTGGTAAAGTCACACAATTTAGTGTTATCTTGAGCCATCGTGACAAGCAAGCAATCCAACACACGAGCAAACAAGAAACGGGCAAAAAGAGGCAAATAGAGAAAGAGAGGGAGGATAGAGAGAGAGGGCGAATAAAACAGAAAGGGTGAAGTGGGGGAGAGGAAAACGAGCGGCAAATGGCAAATAATGTAATACGGGAGATAAGGGTTTGTGATGGGTACTTGGTATGTTTGACTTTTGCATAGAGCTCCTCGGCAACGGCGCCAGAAATCCTTCTTGCTACCTCTTGAGCACTGCGTTGGTTTTCCCTTGAAGAGGAAAGGGTGATGCAGCAAAGTAGCGTAAGTATTTCCCTCAGTTTTTGAGAACCAATGTATCAATCCAGTAGGAGGCTACGCGCTAGTCCCTCGCACATGCACAAAACAAATAAATCCTCACAACCAATGCGATAAGGGGTTGTCAATCCCTACACGGTCACTTACGAGAGTGAGATCTGATAGATATGATAAGATAATATTTTTGGTATTTTTATGATAAAGATGCAAAGTAAAATAAAAGGCAATGAAAATAACTAAGGGTTGGAAGATTAATATGATGGAGATAGACCCGGGGGCCATAGGTTTCACTAGTAGCTTCGCTCAAGAGCATAAGTATTTTACAGTGGGTGAACGAAGTACTATTGAGCAATTGACAGAATTGAGCATAGTTATGAGAATATCTAGGTATGATCATGTATATAGGCATCACGTCCAAGACAAGTAGACCGACTCCTTCCTGCATCTACTACTATTACTCCACACATCAACCGCTATCCAGCATGCATCTAGAGTATTAAGTTCATAAGAACAGATTAGTGCCTTAAGCAAGATGACATGATGTAGAGGGATAAATTCATGCAATATGATAAAAACCCCATCTTGTTATCCTCGATGGCAACAATACAATACGTGCCTTGCTGCCCCTACTGTCACTGGGAAAGGACACCGCAAGATTGTACCCAAAGCTAAGCACTTCTCCCATTGCAAGAAAGATCAATCTAGTAGGCCAAACCAAACTGATAATTCGAAGAGACTTGCAAAGATTACCAATCATACATAAAAGAATTTAGAGAAGGTTCAAATATTGTTCATAGATAGACTTGATCATAAACCCACAATTCATCGGTCTCAACAAACACACCGCAAAAAGAAGATTACATCGAATAGATCTCCACAAGAGAGGGGGAGAACATTGTATTGAGATCCAAAAAGGGTGAAGAAGCCATCTAGCTACTAACTATGGACTAGTAGGTCTGAGGTAAACTACTCACACTTCATCGAAGGGGCTATGGTGTTGATGTAGAAGCCCTCCGTGATCGATGCCCCCTCCGGCGGAGCTCCGGAATAGGCCCCAAGATGGGATCTCGTGGATACAGAAAGTTACGGCGGTGGAATTAGGGTTTTGGCTCCGTTTCTGATCGTTTGGGGGTACGTGGATATATAGGAGGAAGAAGTACGTCGGTGGAGCAACAGAGGGCCCACACGGGTGGGGGCACGCCTGGTAGGGTAGGGCGTGCCCCCCTACCTCGTGGCCTCCTGTTTCCTTTCTTGACGTAGGGTCCAAGTCTCCCGGGTCTTATCTATTGAGAAAATCACGTTCCCGAAGGTTTCATTCCGTTTGGAGTCCGTTTTGGACTCCGTTTGATATTCCTTTTCTTCGAAACCTAAAACAGGCAAAAAACAGCAATTCTGGGCTGGGCCTCCGGTTAATAGGTTAGTCCCAAAAATAATATAAAAGTGGATAATAAAGCCCAATAATGTCCAAAACAGTAGATAATATGGCATGGAGCAATCAAAAATTATAGATACGTTGGAGACGTATCAAGCATCCCCAAGCTTAATTCCTGCTCGTCCTCGAGTAGGTAAATGATAAAAACAGAATTTTTGATGCGGAGTGCTACTTGGCATAATTTTCAATGTAATTCTTCTTAATTGTGGTATGAATATTCAGATCCGAAAGATTCAAGACAAAAGTTCATATTGACATAAAAAATAATAATACTTCAAGCATACTAACTAAGCAATTATGTCTTCTCAAAATAACATGGCCAAAGAAAGTTCATCCCTACAAAATCATATAGTTTAGTCATGTTTCATTTTCGTCACACAAGAATGCTCTCATCATGCACAACCCCTGATGACAAGCCAAGCAATTGTTTCATACTTTAGTAATCTCAAACCTATAAACTTTCACGCAATATATGAGCGCGAGCCATGGACATAGCACTATGGGTGGAATAGAATATAATGAGGGGGTTATGTGGAGAAGACAAAAAAGGAGAAAGTCTCACATCAACGAGGCTAATCAATGGGCTATGGAGATGCCCACTTGATGTTAATGCAAGGAGTAGGGATTGCCATGCAACGGATGCACTAGAGCTATAAATGTATGAAAGCTCAACAAAAGAAACTAGTGGGTGTGCATCCAACTTGCTTGCTCACGAAGACCTAGGGCACTTGAGGAGGCCCATTGTTGGAATATACAAGCCAAGTTCTATAATGAAACATTCCCACTAGTATATGAAAGTGACAAAACAAGAGACTCTCTATCATGAAGATTATGTTGCTACTTTGAAGCACAAGTGTGGCAAAGGATAATAACATTGTCCCTTCTCTCTTTTTTTTGGGCCTTCTCTTTTTTCATTGCCTTTCTCATTTTTTATTCCTCACTTGGGACAATGCTCTAGAAAATGATGATCATCACACTTCTATTTATTTACAACTCAATGATTACAACTCGATACTAGAACAAAAGATGACTCTATATGAATGCCTCTAGTGGTGTACCGGGATATGCAATGAATCAAGAGTGACATGTATGAAAGAATTATGAATGGTGGCTTTGACACAAATACTATGTCAACTACATGATGATGCTAAGAAATATGACAATAATGAATGTGTCATGATGAACGGAATGATGGAAAGTTGGATGGCAATATATCTCGGAATGGCTATGGAAATGCCATAATAGGTAGGTATGGTGGCTGTTTTGAGGAAGATATAAGGAGGTTTATGTGTGAAAGAGCGTATCATATCACGGGGTTTGGATGCACCGGCGAAGTTTGCGCCAACTCTCAATGTGAGAAAGGGCAATGCACGGTACCGAAGAGGCTAGCAAAGATGGAAGCGTGAGAGTGCGTATAATTCATGGATTCAACATTAGTCATAAAGAACTCACATACTTATTGCAAAAATCTACAAGTCATCAAAAACCTCGGTACTACGCGCATGCTCCTAGGGGGATAGATTGGTAGGAAAAGACCATCGCTCGTCCCCGACCGCCACTCATAAGGAAGACAATCAAATAACAACTCATGTTTCAAATTTGTTGCATAATGTTTACCATACGTGCATGCTACGGGACTTGCAAACCTCAACACAAGTATTTCTAAATTTCACAACTACTCAACTAGCACGACTTTCATATTATTACGTCCATATCTCAAAACAATCATCAAGCATCAAACTTCTCTTAGTATTCAAAACACTCTTAAGAAAATTTTACTAACTTTGAATACCTAGCATATTAGGATTTTAAGCAAATTACCATGCTATTAAGACTGTCAAAATAATCTAAGTGAAGCATGAGAGATAAATAGTTTCTATAAAACAAATCCACCACCGTGCTCTAAAAGATATAAGTGAAGTACTAGAGCAAAAATTATATAACTCAAAAGATATAAGCGAAGCACATAGAGTATTCTAAAAAATTCCAAATCATGTATGGCTCTCTCAAAAGGTGTGTACAGAAAGGATGATTGTGGTAAACAAACAAGCGAAGACTCAAATCATACAAGACGCTCCAAGCAAAACACATATCATGTGGCGAATTAAAATATAGCTCCAAGTAAAGTTACCGATAGAAGTAGACGAAAGAGGGGATGCCTTCCGGGGCATCCCCAAGCTTTGGCTTTTAGGTGTCCTTAGAATATCTTGGTGGTGCCATGGGCATCCCCAATCTTAGGCTCTTGCCAATCCTTGTTCCATAATCCATCAAATCTCTACCCAAAACTTGAAAACTTCACAACACAAAACTTAAAGTAGAAAATCTCGTGAGCTCCGTTAGGGAAAGAAAACAAAAGACCACTTCAATGTACTGTAATGAACTCATTATTTATTTATATTGGTGTTATACCTACTGTATTCCAACTTATCTATGCTTTATAAACTATTTTACTAGCCATAGATTCATCAAAATAAGCAAACAACACACGAAAAATAGAATCTGTCAAAAACAGAACAGTCTGTAGTAATCTGTAGCTAGCGCAAGATCTGGAACCCCAAAAATTCTAAAATAAATTTCTGGGCGTGAGGAATTTATCTATTAATCATATGAAAAAAGAATTAACTAAATATAACTTTCCAAATAAAAATGTCAGCAGTTCTCGTGAGCGCTAAAGTTTCTGTTTTTTTACAGCAAGTTCAACAAGACTTTCCCCAAGTCTTCCCAACGGTTCTACTTGGCACAAACACTAATTAAACACAAAAAACACAACCAAAACAGAGGCTAGATAAATTATTTATTACTAAACAGGAGCAAAAATCAAGGAATAAAAATAAAATTGGGTTGCCTCCCAACAAGCGCTATCGTTTAACGCCCTTAGCTAGGCATAACAAGCAAGAATAGATCTAGGTATGGCCATCTTTGGTAGGCAATCCATAAGTGGCTCTCATAATAGATTCGTAAGGTAATTTAATTTTCTTTCTAGGAAAGTGTTACATGCCTTTCCTTAATGGAAATTGTAATCTAATATTTCCTTCCTTCATATCAATAATTGCACCAATCGTTCTAAGTAAAGGTCTACCAAGAATAATAGGACATGAAGGATTGCAATCTATGTCAAGAACAATAAAATCTACGGGCACATCATTCCTATTTGCAACAATAAGAACATCATTAATTCTTCCCATAGGTTTCTTAATAGTGGAATCCGCAAGGTGCAAGTTTAAAGAGCAAACATCAAAATCACGGAAACCTAACAAATCACACAAAGTCTTTGGATTCGTGGAAACACTAGCACCCAAATCAAATAAAGCATAGCATTCATGATCTTTAATTTTAATTTTAATAGTTGGTTCCGACTCATCATAAAGTTTTCTAGGGATAGAAACTTCCAATTCAAGTTTTTCTTTATAAGATTGCATCAAGGCATCAACGATATGTTTAGTAAACGCTTTATTTTGACTATAAGCGTGAGGAGAATTAACACGGATTGTAACAAGGAAATACAATCAATCAACGAGCAATTTTCATAGTTAAATTCCTTGAAATACATAATAGTGGGTTTAGCAACATCTAGGGTTTTAATTTCTTCAATCCCACTTTTATCAATTTTAGCATCAAGATCAATAGATTCTGAATTCTTAGAACGCCTTCTAGGTAAAGGTGGATCATATTCAGTCCCATCATTATCAAGATTCATATTGCAAAACAAAGATTTAATAGGGGACACATCAATAACTTTTAGATGTTCATCATTATTTACATAGGAACTAGAAGAACACGCTCTTATAAAGGCATGTTTCTTAGCACGCATCCTAGCGGTTCTTTCTTTGCACTCATCAATTGAAATTCTCATGGCTTTGAGAGACTCATTGATATCATGCTTAGGTGGAATAGATCTAAGTTTCAAAGAATCAACATATAGAGCAATTCTATCAACGTTCCTAGCCAAATCATCAATCTTAAGCAATTTTTCTTCAATCATAGCATTAAAATTCTTTTGCGAAGTAATAAATTCTTTAATATTAGATTCAAAATCAGAGGTCATCTTATTATAATTTCCATAAGAATTGTTGTAGGAATTACCATAATTACTAGAGGAATTACTAGGATAAGGCCTAGGATTAAAATTTCCTCTATACGCGTTGTTACCAAAATTGTTCCTACCAACAAAATTCACATCCATAGATTCATTATTATTCTCAATCAAAGTAGACAAGGGAATATCATTAGGATTAGAAGAAACACTCCTATTAGCAAATAATTTCATAAGTTCATCCATCTTTCCACTCAAAACATTAATTTCTTCTATCGCATGCACCTTTTTATTAGTAGATCTTTCAGTATGCCATTGAGAATAATTAACCAGAATATTATCTAGGAGTTTAGTAGCTTCTCCTAAAGTGATTTCCATAAAAGTGCCTCCCGCGGCCGAATCTAAAAGATTTCTAGAAGAAAAATTCAATCCGGCATAAAATTTTTGTATAATCATCCACAAATTTAAACCATGAGTAGGGCAATTATGTATCATTAATTTCATTCTCTCCCAAGCTTCTGCAACATGTTCATGATCAAGTTGCTTAAAATTCATAATATCGTTTCTAAGAGAGATGATCTTAGCGGGAGGAAAATACTTAAGATAAAATCATCTTTGCACTTATTCCACGAATCAATACTATTTTTAGGCAAAGATAAAACCAAGCTTTAGCACGATCTCTAAGCAAAAAAGGAAATAGCTTCAATTTAACAATATCATTATCATATCTTTGTTCTTTTGCATGTCACACAAATCAACGAAAGCTATTAAGATGGGTAGCGGCATCTTCACTAGGAAGGCCAGAACGGATCTTTCATGACAAGATTCAGCAAAGCAGTATTAATTTCACAAGATTCAGCATCGGTAAGAGGAGCAATCGGAGGGCTAATAAAATCATTATTGTTGGTATTGGTGAAGTCGCACAATTTAGTATTATCTTGAGCCATCGTGACGAGCAAGCAAACTAACACACAAGCAAACAAAAAGTGAGCAAAAAGAGGCAAATGGAGAAAGAGAGGGAGGATAGAGAGAGAGGGCGAATAAAACGGCAAGGGTGAAGTGGGGGAGAGGAAAACGAGAGGTAAATGGCAAATAATGTAATGCGGGAGATAAGGGTATGTGATGGGTACTTAGTATGTTGACTTTTGCGAAGACCTCCCCGGCAAACGCCATAAATCCTTCTTGCTACTCTTGAGCACTGCGTTGGTTTTCCCCGGGGAAGGGATGATGCAGCAAAGTAGCATAAGTATTTCCCTCAGTTTTTGAGAACCAAGGTATCAATCCAGTAGGAGGCTACGCGCGAGTCCCTCGCACCTGCACAAAACAAATAAATCCTCGCAACCAACGCAAATAGGGGTTGTCAATCCCTATAGGGCCACTTACGAGAGTGAGATCTGATATGATAATAAGATAATATTTTTGGTATTTTTATGATAAAGATGCAAAGTAAAATAAAGGCAAAGTAAATAGCAAGTAGTAGGAGAATATGATAAAGATAGACCCGGGGGCCATAGGTTTCACTAGTGGCTTCTCTCGAGAGCATAAGTATTCTACGGTGGGTGAACAAATTACTGTTGAGCAATTGACAGAATTGAGCATAGTTATGAGAATATCTAGGCATGATCATGTATATAGGCATCACGTCCGAGACAAGTAGACCGACTCCTGCCTGCATCTACTACTATTACTCCACTCATCGACCGCTATCCAGCATGCATCTAGAGTATTAAGTTAAAAACAGAGTAACGCCTTAAGCAAGATGACATGATGTAGAGGGATAATACTCATGCAATATGAAGAAAACCCCATCTTGTTATCCTCGATGGCAACAATACAATACGTGCCTTGCTGCCCTTACTGTCACCGGGAAAGGACACCACAAGATTGAACCCAAAGCTAAGCACTTCTCCCATTGCAAGAAAGATCAATCTAGTAGGCCAAACCAAACTGATAATTCGAAGAGACTTGCAAAGATAACCAATCATACATAAAAGAATTCAGAGAAGATTCAAATATGTTCATAGATAGACTTGATCATAAACCCACAATTCATCGGTCTCAACAAACACACCGCAAAAAGAAGATTACATCGAATAGATCTCCACAAGAGAGGGGGAGAACATTGTATTGAGATCCAAAAAGAGAGAAGAAGCCATCTAGCTACTAACTATGGACCCGTAGGTCTAAGGTAAACTACTCACACTTCATCGGAGGGCTATGGTGTTGATGTAGAAGCCCTCCATGATCGATGCCCCCTCCGGCGGAGCTCCGGAACAGGCCCCAAGATGGGATCTCGTGGATACAGAAAGTTACGGCGGTGGAATTAGGGTTTTGGCTCCGTTCTGATCGTTTGGGGGTACGTGGATATATATAGGAGGAAGAAGTACGTCGGTGGAGCAACAGGGGGCCCACGAGGGTGGGGCGCGCCTGGTAGGGTAGGGCGCGCCCCCTACCTCGTGGCCTCCTGTTCCTTTGACGTAGGGTCCAAGTCTCCCGGGTCTTATCTGTTGAGAAAATCACGTTCCCGAAGGTTTCATTCCGTTTGGACTCCGTTTGATATTCCTTTTCTTCGAAACCCTAAAACAGGCAAAAAAGCAATTCTGCCGGGCCTCCGGTTAATAGGTTAGTCCCAAAAATAATATAAAAGTGGATAATAAAGCCCAATAATGTCCAAAACAGTAGATAATATAGCATGGAGCAATCAAAAATTATAGATACGTTGGAGACGTATCAAGCATCCCCAAGCTTAATTCCTGCTCGTCCTCGAGTAGGTAAATGATAAAAACAGAATTTTTGATGCGAAGTGCTACTTGACATAATTTTAATGTAATTCTTCTTAATTGTGGTATGCATATTCAGTTCCGAAAGATTCAAGACAAAAGTTCCTATTGACATAAAAATAATAATACTTCAAGCATACTAACTAAGCAATTATGTCTTCTCAAAATAACATGGCCAAAGAAAGTTCATCCCTACAAAATCATATGGTTTAGTCATGTTTCATTTTCGTCACACAAGAATGCTCTCATCATGCACAACCCCAATGACAAGCCAAGCAATTGTTTCATACTTTAGTAATCTCAAACCTATAAACTTTCACGCAATATATGAGCGTGAGCCATGGACATAGCACTATGGGTGGAATAGAATATAATGAGGGGTGTTATGTGGAGAAGACAAAAAAAGGAGATAGTCTCACATCAACGAGGTTAATCAATGCGCTATGGAGATGCCCACCGATTGATGTTAATGCAAGGAGTAGGGATTGCCATGCAACAGATGCACTAGAGCTATAAATGTATGAAAGCTCAACAAAAGAAACTAGTGGGTGTGCATCCAACTTGCTTGCTCATGAAGACCTAGGGCACTTGAGGAGGCCCATTCATGAAGACCTAGGGCACTTGAGGAGGCCCATTGTTGGAATATACAAGCCAAGTTCTATAATGAAACATTCCCACTAGTATATGAACATGACAAAACAAGAGACTCTCTATCATGAAGATTATGGTGCTACTTTGAAGCACAAGTGTGGCAAAGGATAGTAACATTGTCCCTTCTCTCGTTTTTTTGGGCCTTCTCTTTTTATGGCCTTTCTCTTTTTTTATTCCTCACTTCGGACAATGCTCTAGAAAATGATGATCATCACACTTCTATTTATTTACAACTCAATGATTACAACTCGATACTAGAACAAAAGATGACTCTATATGAATTCCTCCGGCGGTGTACCGGGATATGCGATGAATCAAGAGTGACATATATGAAAGAATTATGAACGGTGGCTTTGCCACAAATACTATGTCAACTACATGATCATGCTAAGCAATATGACAATAATGAATGTGTCATGATGAACGGAATGATGGAAAGTTGGATGGCAATATATCTCGGAATGGCTATGGAAATGCCATAATAGGTAGGTATGGTGGCTGTTTTGAGGAAGATATAAGGAGGTTTATGTGTGAAAGAGCATATCATATCACGGGGTTTGGATGCACCGGCGAAGTTTGCGCCAACTCTCAATGTGAGAAAGGGCAATGCACGGTACCGAAGAGGCTAGCAAAGATGGAAGGGTGAGAGTGCGTATAATCCATGGACTCAACATTAGTCATAAAGAACTAACTTACTTATTGCAAAAATCTACAAGTCATCAAAAACCTCGGTACTACGCGCATGCTCCTAGGGGGATAGATTGGTAGGAAAAGACCATCGCTCGTCCCCGACCGCCACTCATAAGGAAGACAATCAAATAACACCTCATGTTTCAAATTTGTTGCATAACGTTTACCATACGTGCATGCTACGGGACTTGCAAACCTCAACACAAGTATTTCTCAATTTCACAACTACTCAACTAGCACGACTTTGATATTATTACCTCCATATCTCAAAACAATCATCAAGCATCAAACTTCTCTTATTATTCAAAACACTCTTAAGAACATTTTACTAACTTTGAATACCTAGCATATTAGGATTTTAAGCAAATTACCATGCTATTAAGACTCTCAAAATAATTAGGATTTTAAGCAAATTACCATATTAGGATTTTAAGCAAGTTACGGCGGTGGAATTAGGGTTTTGGCTCCGTATCTGATCGTTTGGGGGTACGTGGATATATATAGGAGGAAGAAGTACGTCGGTGGAGCAATAGGGGGCCCACGAGGGTGGGGGGCACGCCTGGTTGGGTAGGGCGCACCCCCCTACCACGTGGCCTCCTGTTTCCTATCTTGACGCAGGGTCCAAGTCTCCCGGGTCTTAACTGTTGAGAAAATCACATTCCCGAAGGTTTCATTCCGTTTGGAGTCCGTTTGATATTCCTTTTCTTCGAAACCCTAAAACAGGCAAAAAACATCAATTCTGAGCTGGGCCTCCGGTTAATAGGTTAGTCCCAAAAATAATATAAAAGTGGATAATAAAGCCCAATAATGTTCAAAACAGTAGATAATAAGGCATGGAGCAATCAAAAATTATAGATACGTTGGAGACGTATCACGCCCCCTACCTCGTGGCCTCCCTGTTGGTTGCTTGACGTAGGGTCCAAGTCTCCTGGATCTTGTTCATTCCAAAAATAACGTTCCCGAAGGTTTCATTCCGTTTGGACTCTGTTTGATATTCCTTTTCTTCGAAACCCTAAAATAGGCAAAAAAACAACAATTCCGGGCTGGGCCTTCGGTTAATAGGTTAGTCCCAAAAATGATATAAAAGTGTATAATAAAGCCCAATAATGTCCAAAATAGTAGATAATATAGCATGGAGCAATCAAAAATTATAGATACGGTGGAGACGTATCACATACCAAAGAACAATCCCCCAAAGCAGTTTTATGAATGGAGCTTTGAGCAAGGAGATCAAAAATGGCAGCAAGATGAGCTAGAACACGGGTTTGAGCCGATGGATGATTTTTTCTGGAGGAAGACGAAGTGTGTGGGTGCAAGAATAAGTGGAGGGGACCCACATAGGGTCCATGAGGCAGGGGGCGCGCCCTCCACCCTCGTGGGCACACGATGGGTCCCACTGATGTGTTCTCAGTGCCAATAATTCTTAAATATTCTGGAAAAACAAATTATATTTCATTTTCAGGGCATTTGGAGAACTTTTATTTTCGGGGTATTTTTTATTGCAAGGATAATTCGGAAAACAGACAGAAAATACTATTTTCACTTTATTTAATATAAATAAGAGAAAGTAAAAAGAGGGTACAAAAAGTTGTGCTTTCTAACTTCATCCATCTCATGCTCATCAAAAGGAATCCGCTGACAAGGTTGATCAGGTCTTGTTAACAAACACATTCCGAATCGCATGAAACCGGAGAGATTTCGAATAACACTAGGTTACCTCAACGGGGATATGCACATCCCCAACAATAAGAATATCATATTTCTTCTTGACAGTAGGAAGAGGAAATTCAAAACCTCCAATAATAATCGTTGAAATTTTTCCAATAGAATTGATACTATGGACTTGAGGTTGTTTCCTCGGAAAGTGTACCGTATGCTCATTACCATTAACATGAAAAGTGACATTGCCTTTGTTGCAATCAATAACAGCCCCTGGAGTATTCAAAAAGGGTCTACCAAGGATAATCGACATACTATCATCCTCAGGAATATCAAGAATAACAAAGTCCTTTAAAATAGTAACGTTTGCAACCACAACAGGCACATCCTCACAAATACCGACAGGTATAGCTGTTGATTTATCAGCCATTTGCAAAGATATTTCAACAGGTGTCAACTTATTCAAATCAAGTCTACGATATAAAGAGAGAGGCATAACACGGTTCTAATTTAGTAGTATTCTCATTTTTATTTAATAGTCTCTTATTATTTTTTATTAAATATTAAATAAAGGATAGAGCTATTCTTTGGAATTCTTTGGACTACAAGATCAAACCAAATAGTAGAATAGGGTCTCATAAATAATGTTCAACAAATTGGAATTCATTTAGCAACCGATTTTTATCTTCCGTTTGAACTCATTTCCATAATTCTTCTAGTTTGTGGGCGAAAAGTGAGTTGTTTAGGTCCTGGAGGGTTGACGGGGAGAACCGCAAGTTTTTGGAGCCGAGATATTCATCCGAGTCACTATGGGCGTATTTGTCCAATTGACACGTCTGAAGGAATACAGTTTTTTTGGATGGAATATTTGGCGTTAGCCTATAGGTTTTCTGGTTTTTTTAATTTCTTCTTTGGCAGAATGTGAAAGATTACCCTTTGATTTACCAGAAGCGAAGGAAGAATTAGTAGCAGGTTACCAAACTAAATATTCCAGTCGAGTCAAAGTGGATTGGCCCACACTAGCACTTCCGCGTAATAACTCCACTAAAGGCGATCCTATTATCGGAATGGCGTCAGGTACACCTGTCACAATTTTGACTGCCCAATAGCCAATTTGATCCCAAGGCAAAGAATAACCAGTTACACCAAATGATGCAGTCAGAATTGAGACACCTATTCCATGAAGGATTTAAACTTACCTTCTATTTTCGTGCCTTTAGTAGGCTTTGTATTTCCAGCAATTGCAATGACTTCTTTATTTCTTTATGTGCAAAAAATAAGATTGTGTAGTATTTTTTAGTGTAAGTAGACTAGTAGATCCTCGTCTTTTGTCATTCTTTGCTCCTTTTTCACTCAATGATTCCTTCAAATTTGCCGACCAAAAATTCTAAACTAGATAGCTATATGAGTGAAACAAAACAACTTATAAATTTGTAGTAAAAAGAAAAAATCGCATTTCCTATGTACAAGAAAAAAGTGGAAGTAAACATAAGCAGTGTAAACTCTTTATCCCAAGGTTGATATTTTTAGTTAGTCACCCTTTGTCCCGCCCATTGTAGCACGTGTGTTGCCCAGGGCATAAGGGGCATGATGACTTGGCCTCATCCTCTCGTTCCTCCGGCTTAACACCAGCGGTAAGAATAAGATATCATTATTCTCTTTAATAAACTTTTGTCTCGTACTAAATACTATATGATTTCACCGTTTGTTTCATCAGAAACAATCTGGGACGGAAGGATTCGAACCTCCGAGTAACGGGACCAAAACCCGCTGCCTTACCACTTGGCCACGCTCGCTTCCTTTTTGCGTATGGCACCCCCACTCCCTTTGGCAGCATCTACTAATTCAGAACTTAATTTGAAGCCATATTTCGACCCAGCCGCTTTTTGGGATGTTTCTAATAACCAATGAATGGCAAGTGCTCTTCCTTGTTTACGAGCTAAAGTTCTAGCACATGAAAGTCAAAGTATATACTTTAGTCGATACAAAGTCCATTTTTTCGAAGATCCACTATGATAATGAAAAAGATTTCTATGGCTCCCACATAAATAAGAAGTTGTGCGATAGCTACAAAGTAGGAATTTAATAAAAATAGAATAAGGATATACAAACAAGAACTAATCCCAGCAAAAAGGCAGAATAAATGGGGTTGGTAAGTAATACTACTCCTAGACCCCCTAGTAGAAGAACACGGCATGATCAAATCGATCAGGCACTTGCCATCTATCTTCATTTTTCAACTCTTTGATGAAAAGATGAAAAAACGAAAAAAACTCTGCCCTTCCATCTCTTGGATAGATAGAGAGGGAGGGTAGAGATTCTAGAGAAAGCGAGACAAAGTGAAACGAGAAAGTTTTCTTTATATAAGAATTTGAAAGCACAAGTGCTCCCTGGGTGGTTTTGGTAATTAATGTCAACATATCTCTTGTTGGACTAACACTTTTACCTAGTATGTTTCAGATATGTTCAACAATGGAGTGGCATGGACTAGAGGATGTGGAACCCCTTCAAGATGCTAAGGACAAAGGATTGGCTCAAGCTTTAAGATCAAGACTCTAGATTTTCTATTTTAGTGATCCAAGATCACATTGAGTGTATAGGAAAAGCCAATACTATCAAGAGGGGATGAGGTGTTGCTTAATGGCTTGCTTGCTCAAAGTGCTTAGTGATATGCTCCAAAACCCTCGACTACCTTCCCACATCCACATATGACCTAAACCAAAAGTCAAACTCGGCCCCACCGATTCTATTTATCCGGCGCCACCGAGTTTCAAATGTCATAGCCACTGCCACAAACCCTAGCAAATCGGTTTCACCGATATGGATCTCGGTCTCACCAAGATGGGATTGTAATCTCTCTGTGTATGTCCATTACCAAAATCGGTCTCACTGAGTTTGAGCAATCGGTACTACCGAGATTACAATGCAAACCCTCTGGTTAGCTTATTACCAAAATCGGTCCCACCGAGTTTGTGTAATCGGTCCCACCGAGTTTGCCTGACCAACTCTCTAGTTAGCTTATTACCAAAATCGGTGCCACCGAGTTTGTGTAATCGGTCACAGTGACATTACGTTATGCCCTAACCCTAACCATATCGGTCCTACCAAGTTGCATCTCAGTCCCACCGAAAATCCTAATGGTCACTAGGTTTGCTGAATCGGTCCGACCGAGTTTAATCATTCGGTCCCACCGAGTTTGGCAAATTGTGTGTAACGGTTAGATTTTGTGTGGAGGCTATCTATACCCATCCACCCACTCTTCATTCATGGAGAGAGCCATCAGAACATACCTACACTTCCAATACACATTTTCTGAGAGAGAACCACCTACACTTGTGTTGAGGTCAAGATATTCCATTCCAATCATTTGAGTCTTGATCTCTAGCCTTCCCCAAGTTGCTTTCCACTCAAATCTTCTTTCCACCAAATCCAAATCCTGTGAGAGAGAGTTGAGTGTTGGGGAGACTATCATTTGAAGCACAAGAGCAAGGAGTTCATCATCAACACACCATTTTTACTTCTTGGAGAGTGGTGTCTCCTAGATTGGTTAGGTGTCACTTGGGAGCCTCCAACAAGATTGTGGAGTTGAACCAAGGAGTTTGTAAGGGCAAGGAGATCGCCTACTTCGTGAAGATCTACCGCTAGTGAGGCAAGTCCTTCGTGGGCGATGGCCGTGATGGAATAGACAAGGTTCCTTCTTCGTGGACCCTTCGTGGGTGGAGCCCTTCGTGGACTCGCGCATCCGTTATCCTCTGTGGGTTGAAGTCTCCATCAACGTGGATGTACGATAGCACCATCCTAAACATCCGTGTCTCCAATTGCGTTTGAATACTCCAAACCATTCTCTTTACATTCTTGCAAGTTGCATGCTTTACTTTCCGCTGCTCATATACTCATTGCATGCTTGCTTGATATGTATTGTGTTTTTTAAACTTGTGCTTAAACTCCACTTAAACCTAAGAATATTAAAAACTGCAACTTTTGGCACTTAGTGTCTAATCACCCCCCTCTAGACACCTCTTCTCGATCCTTTCAATTGGTCGTCGCGCCCCCACAGACGCGCAGGCCACGCTGCTCATGGCACGCGAGCTCCTGCGCCACCGCTCGGTTGACGACCTCTACGAGGACTGGTTGGACCGCATCGCCGAGCTCGTCAGCGCCGCGAGGGCCTCTCCTGCACCATCCCTCTCACTGCCTCGCCCGCCTTGGCTGCCGGCGATGTGGCTCACGGATCGCCTCCGCCCCCTCAGCAACAAGATGGCGCCCTTGCGCCGAGGCGTGTGGCTCAGGAAGCACCTCCACCGCGTCAAGACGGCATCCTCGCTCCAAGATGTGCGGTCCCGCGGTGTGATCCACCGCGCCGTGTGCCCACGCACGAAGAAAGAAGTTGCCAAGAAATTCCGCGTCCCCAAGAAAATGCTCCACCGCTTCCAGCACTGCCACATCAGGATCGCTTGCTGTGGCAGGGTCATGTGCCACTCGCTGTGGCAGCGCAGGGACGCCAAGATCAAGCTATGCCTCCACGACGGGCCCCGATAGCTATGGCAGGCTGCCGCGCCTTCACTCTCGAGCTGCGTAGCGTCGACTGGCCGGGCAAGTTCAAGCCAGATCTGCCTCCTCGCTATGACGGCACCCCCGACCCAGCAGAGTTCTTGCAGCACTTCGAGTTGAGCATTGAGGCGGCCAATGGCGACGAAAAGGTCATGGCGAACTGGTTTCCCATGGCTCTCAAGGACGACGCTCGCTCATGGCTCCTGAACCTGCCTCCAGGCTCGATCTCCTCCTGGGATAAGATGCGCAACCACTTAATCGCCAACTTCCAGGACACTCACGACCGCCCCCCGGTCGCGAGTAACCTACGCCACATCAAGAAACAACCGGAAGAAACCCTACAGAAGTACATCTAGCGCTTCAACAACACATGTATCAAGATCCCCAAGGTGATGGACGAGGCCATCATCTCGGCATTTTCCGACGGCGTCCGCGACATCAAGATAAAGGAGGAGCTTGCCATACATGAGGAGTTGTGCATGACTTTGGAGTTGTTCAACATAGCAACCAAATGTGCAAGAGCTGAGGAGGGGCGTCTCTCCCTCCTCGAGCTCGCCGCTGCGGATCTAGAGGAGAAGAAGACCAAGGTCAAGGACGTGAAGCGCAAAGGGCACTACAAAAAAAGACACATCCATGACATTTTGGGCCGAACGAAATTTTTTTCTGTCATACATATGACACTTCTATGACAATAATTGTGACAAAACCCGGTATCATCATAGATGTGGTGGGCTCCTACTTCTATGACAAAAAATCATGACAGAAAATGGGCTTTTCGTCCTGGGCGGGCCGGAGACGCAGCTGCATGACATTCTTTGGGCCGTCCATGACTGAAAAAACCATGGTAGAAGCGAGGGGGAGGAAAATTCCGAGGAGTTCCCGGTTATGGTGGGAGATCGGGGGCTGAGCGATGTGCGTTTCTCTCGTACACATACGCGTGTGTGTGTGCGAGGCGTTGGCTCTAACTGAACCCGAGCGAGGCGTTGGCTCTAACTGAAACCGAGCGAGGCGTTGGGCTCTAACTGAATCCGAGCGATTGCACTGCAGGCTACGTGTTACTGAACTCGAGCGATCGATCAATGGTTGTTAACTGAACCCTATCGAGCGATTCCTTCGCTACTGCTGCTAACTGAAGCCGATCGATGGGATGAACAGTGAGCGTTGCAGGGGGTTTGGATGAACAGTGAGCGGTGGCGTTGCCTCTGGATGAATAGGACCCCATGGTGTGGTGGAGGGCTGGATAAACAGTAGACGATGGAGGGGTGCCCGTGGAGGGGTGGTTGAACAGGACCCCGTGGTGTGGAGGGCTGGATGAATAGTAGACGATGGAGGGGTGGTTGAACAGTAGCCGGTGGAGTAGCGCGCGGTGGAGGCTGGATGAAGAGGAGCCCGTGGAGGCTGGATGAACAGGAGCCCGTGGAGGCTGGAGGAGGTCGACGGTGGAGATGAACAGTATCCCGTGGAGTCCCGTTTTGCAGTACGCCACACCCTCCCGATAAATAGGACCCCCGTTTCCACCGTAGCGCTCCAACACAAGTCCATTTCCTCCGTTTTGCGGTACGCCACACCCCTCCCGATCAACAGGACCCCCGTTTCGATCGTAGGAGGTCCGTTTCCTCCGTTTTGCGGTACGCCACACCCCTCCCGATCAACAGGACCCCTATTTCGACCATAGGAGGTCCGTTTCCTCTGTTTTGCGGTACGCCACACCCCTCCCGATGAACAGGATCCCGTTTCGAACGTGGCCGGTCGAACACAAGGCCGTTTCCTCCGTTCTGCGGTACGCCAGGCCTCGTTTCCATCGCCAGTTCCTCCCAAGCCCTCCTGATGAACACAATGCATTCCGTTGCCTCCCCATGAACACGACGCATTCTGTTGCCTCCCCATGAACACGACGCATTCCGTTGCCTCCCCATGAACACGACGATGATGTTGTTTCTCTGTTCCGACCCAGCCATGTACACGAGCCCTCGCCGTACGTATGCGCGAGTAGGCGTTCGAGACCCCGCCCGTATGTACACATCCGTGGCCGTATTTTCTTTCTTGCACCCTGACCGCCTCTACTACGACACATGCGCGCCTCTACATCGACCAATATATATGTACGTACACGTTCGTGACCAGAGTGACAACGCTACGTATGCTTCGACCAGGTGGGTCCCGACTGTTAGGCACTTCCTTGCGTGCGAAGATGTAGCTGGTGGGTCCCAGCAGTCAGGGGGGCGAAATACGATGGCCCGTCCGGTGGGTCCTGCTGTCAGGTGGAGGAATAATTATTTTGTACGTAATAAGGAGGCACTTCCTTGCTGCGGCCGTCGACTCAGCTGTCAGCCTCTCCACGTACAGTCCACGTCCGATGGAAGTCGTTCCTTGACCACGTTGACCACGCCGCACCGAGAGCACCAGGGCGGTGGACGATGGCGAGGCCTAGGAAGGGGACGACGCGGAGCCGGGGAAGACGCGATAGTGGATGCCCACGCATAGAGGAGTACAAGGGTTCACTGGTTCGCTGCGGTGTGAGGCTGTCGTCGCCGCAGAATAACAGGGGGTGTGGGTGAGTAGAGGGATGGCTTGACCAGCGGTGGGAGTAGTAGGGGGCGGTGAGGCCTCCGCCGCATCACAGTCGGCCACGGGAGGCAGGAGCACGAGGCACGATCAGCGCTGGTTTGGGCGGCTGGAGCAAGAAGACCAGAGGCTGAAGAAGCACTACGGCCGTTGGATGGACATCGTACGGTCACTGGAGCTAGAATCATGCATATTGACTAAGTTGACAAAGCCCTCCGTACCCGTCAACTTAGTAGGCCCACAAGTCAGCCTGCCACTATACTGGGTCCCAGCTAACAGGGGGAGTATTCATTTTTTGTGTGTAATAAGGAGGCACTTCCTTGTGTGCGAAGATATAGCTGGTGGGTCCGAGCTGTCGGCGGCGGTAACGTTTTTTCGTGAAATACAGATGCCCTTTTGGTGGGTCCCTGATGTCAGGTGGAGGAATCATTATTCTGCGTGTAATAAGGAGGCATTTCCTTGCGTGCAGCCATGGACCCAGCTGTCGGTGTCTCCATGTAAAGTCCACTTCAGATGCATGTCGGTCGTTGACCACGTTGACCAGGCCGCGCCGAGAGCACCAGGGCGGTGGACGACGGCGAGGCCTAGGAAGGGAATGACACGGAGGCAGGGAAGACTAGGTAGTTGTTTCCCACACGGAGGGGAGTATGACTGTACGAGGGTTTACTGGTTCGTCTGCCATCGCCGGAGAATAACAACAAATGTGGGTGAGTAGAGGGATGGCTAGGCCAGCGATGGGAGTATGGTGGGGCGGTGAGGCCTGCACGGCAGCAGAGCCGGCCGCGGGGAGGAGGGAGCAGGCAGTCCAGCCGGCGCCTGTTTGAGGGGCTGGAGCAGGAAGAGCAGAGATTGAAGAAGCACGACGGTCGTTGGATGGCCATCCAACAGTTACTGCTTGTGCGTCAACCTTTTTTTAGGAAAGCCTCAAATATGTGGAAAACAGCATCCATCCCATCTGCCATTATTTCTAATAATTTACAGCCCATTTGCTAATTATTAAGGTTTTTTTGGAGCCCATGTTCTTTTGGGACAATTCCATTTCTCCCCCTAACTTGAACCCACACCTGGCATTTACCCCTAAATTTTGAGTATGCTCAAAAATACCCCTGCGGCGTTAGGTGGTGTTATAGAAATACCCCTGAGCGCCGTTTCTGTTAGGTCAAAGGGGTTTGACCATGTGCTTTGTCCAAAATGCCACTGGATGGTACTAGTCCACATTTCGGTAAAGAAAAAAAACTAAGTCAAAGTTGGACTAGTCAACAGAGACTGGTCAAATTTGGTTTTGGAGGCCCACATGTCATTCTCTATTTAAAGTTTTTATAATTTTTTTATAGTTAGTAAAGGGCCCATGAGTCAGTGGAACACTTAACTAGAGGGTTAGCCTAAATCGCTTTTTAACGACAGCGGCTAAACACCGGCGCCCGACGACGTACAAGAGGATGCCGGAGAGGTCTGTGGGCTACAGAGCGGTCCTACGAGGCTGCGGGCATGAAGACGAACTAGACTGAGTTGGTCGGAGGCCGTGCAGTGGCTGTGAGGATGGGAAGTAGTGAGCTCGAGCGGCGACGATGGGCGGCGCTCATGGGGAGGGGTTCTCGGTGATGCAGGGAAGCTTGAGGGCGCACCAGGACATTCGAGAGGTTGCCTTGGAGCTGAGTAACAAGGGGGAATCCTCCTAGATTCATGGCTAGAGGAGATCGGGCAGCGGCCACAATCCACCGGAGTTGGGAAAGACGATGAGTGAGCCATCGATTTTGGGTGCCTCGGTCTGATTTATCCTGCTGGAAAACAGATCGGGAAGTGCTTGATCTAATCGTCCGCAAACCATGCCTGCGAGCCTAAAGCTGGCCACCATCGTCAGATGTTGGCCGCCGCGGGAGGTGAGCGAGAGAGAGACATTGAGAGGTAAGAGAGAATACAACTTTTTACTTTTTTGGTGGGTCCACCTGTAAGTGACAGAGGGGGTGAGGGAGAGAGTGAGAGATTTTTTTTCTTTTCTTTTCCCTAGGGCAGGTCCCACCTGTAAGTGTCATATGCGTATAGGGGCAAAACTGGCCAGAAAATGTCCCGTAGCCAGTCAAACGCCTTTGACCACACAGAAATGGTACGGAAGGGTATATCTATAAGAAGCTTTGACGGAAGAGGGGCATTTTTGAGCATACTCAAAATTTAGGGGTAAATGCCAGGTGTGGGTTCAAGTTAGGGGGAGAAACGGAATTGTCCCTATTCTTTTTGTTAGCATTACAGCCCGTATTGTGGCCATGGTTAAAGAATTATACGAAATTTTGCATATTTCGGTGTGGTCCGAACTGTTTTTAATCCCGAAATTTCGACTCACATTCAAACTGATTTTAAAAATAAATGTATATCAATATAAAATCCAACAAATTCTCCACGCATAAAAATTAATGTAATTTCAAATCTCGAAATGAAAAAAAGATATTTGAAACTAATTGCCGGTTTGATGTGTTTTAAAAATGTACAGCCCATTTCTCATTACTGATGGGCCATTTTCTCGGCCAGCCGAATGAAAGCTCTCCTCGTCTTGAAAGATTTGCAGCCCAACAGGCCTGACAAAGCGACTTACTTGGCAAATCACAAAAAAAAACTGGGCTATGGTCGTGGACCCAGCTGTCAGCCTCTCCACGTACAGTACTCTTCCGATGGAATGTCGTTGACCACGTTGACCACGCCGCGCCGAGAGCACCAAGGCGGTGGACAACGGCGAGGCCTAGGAAGGGGACGACGCAGAGCCGGGGAAGACGCGGCAGTGGATGCCCACGTAGAGAGGAGTACGAGGGTTCACTGGTTCGACTGCGGTGTGAGGCTACTGTCGCCGCAGGGCCTGGCTAGCGGTGGGAGTAGTAGGCGGCGATGAGGCCTCATCGGCAGCACAGCCGGCCACTGGAGGCAGGAGCAGGCGGTCTCCCCGGCGCTGGTTTGGGCGGCTGGTGCAAGAAGAGCAGCGATTGAAGAAGCGGCAGGACCGTTCGATTCAAATCCAACGGTTACTGCTGCTACAATCGTTTGTTGACTAAGTTGACAAGCCCTGCATACGCGTCAACTTAGTAGGCCCACAGGTCAGCGTCCCAGCCGGTGCGCCCCAGATGTCAGTGGGAGGAATCATTTTTTCTCGCGTAATAAGGAGGCAGTTGATTGCGTGCGGCCAGGCCAGCGGAGGGAGTAGGGTGGGCCGGGGAAGCCTGCGCGGCATCATAGCGGGCCACAAGAGGAGGGAGCAGGCAGTCCCGCCAGCGCTAGTTTAGGCGGCTGGAGCAGGAAAATCAGAGATTGAAGAAGCACGTCGGCCGTTGGATGGACATCCAACACTAACTACTGCTAGAATCGTGTGTTCACTGACAAAGCCTTGCGTAAACAAGTCAGCCTCAAAATTTGTGGCATGTACAGCCCATTTGCTATTATTTTTATATTTTTTTTACTCATTTTCTAATTAATATGAACTTATTGCAGCCCGTTTTCCATTTTTAGAATTGCTGGCCATTTTCTGGTCAGTACCGGGGTCAAAAAATTAACTAAATATGTGAGAAATTTTGAAAATTTGCAAATTTTTGCTGGGGAACGAAATATTCTTAATCCAAAAATTATAGCCATACTAAAAAAAATTTAAAAATAAATTAGTACTATGTCATGTTAAATCCAATGAAATACGTATAAGATATCAGTGAAGAACAAAAACAAAAAAAGAAAGTTATATCCCATTTGCTATAAATTTTTTGGAATTTTCAACCCCTTTTGATATTACTTTTAACAGACATTGACCATACTCTTAAGCCAGGCCGGAATGCATCCCTCCTCGTCTTGAAAGATTTGCAGCCCAGTAATTCAGGGAAAACAAATAGGCCTAGCTTGGGTATTCTTCAAAAAGAAATAGTGAGCTATCTATTTTCCCAAAGAACTGGTGCATGAGCATTTAGCTTTATTTATTTATTTATTTACTTATTTATGTTTAGGAGACCATGAGCATGTACCTGGGCCAGATTCATGTGAGAGCCTCCCTTGCAGTTAATTATGGGCTTCTCTATTGGGCCTTCATCAGTGGGCTGCATGTTATCAACAAGTGGAAAATGTGTTCCGAGTTTCAAAAAAAATGTGTTCCGTACGATAAATAGTATGCGCTACGTACGGTACGGGGCACTAAAGGATCGAACCGTGCAACGACTTCCAAAACATTGTGTTTGTCATTCTAACAACACATTTATTCAACCAACAGACGAAATATACTACTGATTGTACATTGAAAACAGCAGCAGTAGCAACCAGGGTTGGGGGTGCAACAGAAGCAGTAAGCAGGCCAGAAGAGTGAAGACGCAGCTCTCTCTTCCAAACCAAACATCAGCCATCATTACAAAAGGGCTACCAAAAAAGAACAAGTGTATGCATCAAACTAAATAAAGATCCTACTACACCAAGTGTACGCATCTAACTAACTGGCTCAGTTAGACGTTACTATTTATTAAGCTGTGGAGATTGGCTGACGGCTTTAACCAGATGGGTGCCTGACGGGGGAAACTCCAGCCAGTAGGTCGAAGTCTGATACTTGAGACCCTCTCTCCTACTTTGGGCTGCAGAGCGTGGCGACACATATCAGGGTATGGTGCATGCAGAGACGCATGGTACGCTGTGCACACACAGTTTCGCCTGATGAACGAAACCACGCTGCCATCATGATCCTTGTCGTCGGTTATCTCCTGGTTAATCGGATAATTCAGTCCGACAGACAGAGAGCGTGTACCAAGGCTACTTACCAGCCTCTAGTTAAAAATTCCTGAAGGCCCAGAGAAGCTTGGATCCTGCTCAAAGACCTTGCAGTGACTGTGATTGTATTCCGTAAAACAACACGTCCGGTACGTGCGAACGATCATCAATCTTTCGCCGTCGTCTGATCGAGCCAGGAACCACCTGCAACTGTCATGCCGCTTTTCTTTGAAAGGTTCTGGGGTTAGGAAGGGTAGGGACACCAGGCGGCCTACAACATCATATCAAGTTGGAGTCAAATAAAAAAGGGCTCTTGGTTTAGTCAATCTTAAGAATAGCATGCTATGAGCATGAATATTTTTTCAGCAAATGTTGACAGTAATATAAGCAAGCCATCATGATATCATAGGAAAGTAACATACTGCTGTAACAGCCGTTTGTAGCGATGACTGGAGTAGGCCAGCAATACGTCCAGCCATAGAAGGAGTCGACAGCGTAAATGAAGCCCTTGTGTTCAATGGCATCAGAGAACCATGGAGGATGTATGATCCTGCGATGGGCGTGCAGATTTATCCACTTACCACAGTGACCTGTCAGATAGGCGAGGCCGCGGTTGAAGAACGCAATTATCCTGAAGTCTTTATAATTCACAGATCTTGTGGGCACTTGGCAGATTACAACCTTGAGAAAATCAAACTTGGTATCATGTTGGCTACTGTAAGATTCCGAGTATTCTGGACCGCGGTGCCAAAGCAGTGCAGTGTTAATCGAAGGAAGGGGGATCAATCGCCGGGTGTAGACCTCCACGAGCATCCAGCTGCCGCGACCGTCGACGAGCACCATCCAAGATGTGTTCATGTCGACCCAGTACATATCGTTAATGTAGTTGAGGCTGACGGGGATCGGATCGCAGTCAAGGGGGTTGATGCTCGCCACCCTACGATCGTTATGCTGCGTGACATGCTGTTTCTAAAGATCAGGCGGCATCAGCAAGCAAGGAGCTGGCTTAAAAAGCTCCGGCTTGAGGGCTTTGAGTAAACGGTACAGCCCCGACGAGCACGCGGCGGGCGGCATGGTACTAAGATTGTCCACACGCGAAACAACGAGCTTGATTACCTCTGTGGGGAGCGAATTCCAGCCACTCTTTCGGCGGACGCTGCTCGGTTCTGCCATTGTTAGTGCTTGGGTTTCGGACGAGGGGGGAGGCACCTTAGAGCATCTCCAATAGCTTGTCTATATGGATGTCTATACTCGTTTTCCACGACGTGACCCCAAAACAGGCGTCCAACAGCTTGTCTATATGGTCGACCAAATATACACATCCTCTATATCGACCTCGACAATGTCCACGCCTGGACAATGTGAAGGAGTTGTCTAAACTCAGTTGTAGTCATGATTTCTTTCTCTCCCCAGCGACGGCCCACCTGTCATGGTCCCTGTATATAAACATTCTGATGCAAAACTGGACGTGTATATGAGAGAATCTTTTTAGACCATTGTCTATATGAATATATAGACATCCAAATATACACATGCTATTGGAGATGCTCTTAGCGGGGATGGAATATTGGATGAGATTATGTGCGGACAAAGATGGAGAAGCGAATATGTGCTGCGGGAAGTGGACAGGTGATGATGACTACAGCACGCTGCTTGACTTACGAGACACATACTAGCAGTGTAGGGTCATGTCGATGCCACACAACTTGCTTGAGTGATCACAGTACTGGTACTCCCTACAATGCTATGCCCAAACTTGCTTGAGTAGAGTAGTAGAGTAGGACTCTGCTCTACTACTAGCACCGGAGGAGTAGTATATTCTAATCTAAAATAGTTACAAACTTCAATGCCCGAGCGTGGAACGACTACGAACCGTGCTCAAAGACCGTGTCTTCGTGGTGTTTGGACATGGGCGACAAACTCAACGCCAACGGTGCTGCTCCCGTTGCATCGTATGTGTTTCTGTCCTTCCTGTTTGAAATCGTGGTAGAATTCATGTTTCTACTCTGTATCCTACTACTATGCTAGTCCACATGATTAGTTTCATCTCTGTTATAGCCGTCATGATTTATTTTATGCTTATTCAGATTAAATCTCGTAGTAACTTGCTCATATATTCAACTGGTGCAACGTCCCCTACAGCCACTCTCGTTTCATGGACGGCCAGGTCGATGTTGGAATTTTGCTAGTAGGCCTTTATAAGGTGAGCTCTTCTACCACATGTATGAGCATAAGAAGATGAGACCTACACGCGCGCTCCTCCTCCTCCTCCCTAGCCTCGCCACGCCACGCCTCGTCATGATGCGCCGCGGGTTGCGGGATTGAGCCGAGCCGAGGACAGAGCTATACTCCCACGACCTACCCGGCCCGCACTATATAGTTTCTCACCACCGTTCCAGATCATTGCGCCGCCAAGCAAGTCTTCTCCATCCATCCTTTCGGTGTGCACCGGGAGAAGGGACAGCAGGCCTCCGGAACCCTGCCTCTCGTGATCCTGTACGGGAGAGGGGCGATCAGGTTTTTGGGGAGCGCACTCGCGCGACTGCTGGCAACAATGACTTCGCGAACGACGACTTCTTCCCCGACCTCGGCAACCTCATCCTTGACATGGGCGACAACGTCAACGCCGGCAACCAGTGAGATACAGGGTGTAGGAAGCGGTTTGGGAATTTGCATGCCTTTCCAACCAGTGAGATACTCCATACAAAGTACGACAGAGAAATAACCACAGAGAAGGAAGCTAAAAGTAAACAATCAAACGAGCATTTTTGCATTTGTTTTGCATTGAATCGTTTCACAAGCTTGACTAGTGTTGTTTTCTACTTTTACAAAAACCGCATCGTAATGTTAAAACGTGCATCTGCACGTACATAAGTAATAGTAGTACTCCCACAGTCTAGGTGTATAAGTCTTCCCTCCTTCTTGGTCACGGTGCACAACCGAAGATGACTTATTGACCTGGACGGAGGGAGTAGCACAGTCTGCAAGCATATATCAAGAGAGACGTGTAGTGCGATAGTATATAGTAAAGTTTGTGCTATATGCACGTACTTGCAAAATGCGTACGAATACACAAGGTTTCCAAACTTTCCCTTTTACATACTTAATTAAGGACGCTAAAAATTCCTGAACGTTCGGGATTTATCATTTCCGTTCCAAAACTAATGAGATCGCCTCACGAAACAAAAATTATACTCCTCCTAAAAGCCACGGCGCTCGCAGGAGCGCTTGCGGCGCGCCACGAGTGCCCTGGTGCGTGGCCGTTTCCCAGCGTGCCGACACAATGCCTCTTCCTCAGCCTCGCAACTCGCGAGGTGCTGATTGGCGGCTTGCCGGCGGGCGAGCGCGATCTCACCGCTGTGGTGATCCAGCGCCAACAGGTACTCCTCCCCGCTGGAAGCGTGCACCCGGTCCACGTACCGCCAAGGTAGATGAGGCGCTTGGGCCCGAGTGCACTCAGGGCGTCGGCACGGGCGTCCTCCGCCACCCTCACGGCCCTCGCATGAGCCTTCTGCCAAAGAGCCAATTGCCTGACTCTCTCGGACGCGACATAGGCCTCCCAGGCAGCTTGTTCCGTGGTGCGCTTCTCTTCCTCGGCCTTCTTCTCCGCCTCTATTTTGGCGCGCTCTGCTAGAGGCAAAGCCTCCCACAAGGCGACATCCATTTCTTTCCAAAGCTCCTCAAGGCTGGGGGGCTCGGTGGGCGGTGCAGCGTTCTCCTCGTAGCGGGGAGCCGTCCTCCGGCGCACGTGCTAGCGAGATTGGGAACGCCGACGCGTCCACCTCGTCGCGTCGTGGCGAGGAGCGGAACACCGACGCGTCCTCCTCGACTAGTGGCAGCAAGGAATGGAACGACGACGCGTCGCGCCACGGCGAGGAGCGGAACGCCGACGTTCCTCCTCGACTAGTGGCGGTGAGGAACGGAACGACGATGCGTGACCGTCCGCGCGGTGCAGCGAGGGGCTCCTAGGGCTTGGGAGGGGCGATGCCATGGTGGTCGACGTGAGAGGGAGGGGGAGGAGATAGCGATGAACGTGAACGTGAGGGGGAGGAGATAGCGATGTTGTGGGAGGCGCGGTATTTATAGCGAGCAATGGCACACCTATGTAAGATATGGACTGAGCTGCACTGACTTAACTGTCGGTCCAGTTGCGTCACTGACATGTGGGCCAGACCCCTATTGGGCCCATATGTCAGTGACCGAATGCACCTGCAGCTAATTAACAACTACGTGGGCATATTTGTTGGAGTAAATTACGGGGGAGCGAAGGGGTGGAAATATTGCTGGTCACAACGGATTCGACGAGCGTGGGGGGAGGAGAGTCATGCATGCAGATTTTTTTCACACGGGGTGGAGTGGTGGGACCGCCGGAGGGAGAAGGAGAGTTTGGCAGGCATATTGTTTCCACACATGGAGAGGAAAAGATTTAGAGACGAACGGGCTTCCTACAGGTATGGGGAACGGTGCATAATAAGTCATCTTGCATGCGGGGCTAGGTATAGTCTCAAGTCATTAAAAACAAGCACGCCCCACACATGTTCATATTTCAAGGTGCACTAAATTATTGCATGCGATGATTAAGGCTGGCCATAATTGTGGTATCTTAGCTGGTATCATGCACATGGGAATAGCAAACATGCTAATGTGGCAAAGAATTAAAGAAGAGAGGGGGGTTAGAGTAACTAGTGTTCATGCATGCATTGGTAAACACATTTTTTATGGAGAACGACAGCACTAGTTGAGTACTTTTGCAGACTTCAAAAACTATTCCACAATGTGTCAACATTCACAATGTCAAATCAATATTTTTACACTCATTATAAAACGTAGTTCTTATACTCATTATAATCAGTACTCCCTCCGTCTAGGTGAGCAAGTCATCTTAGATTGTGCACTGTGACCAATGAGGAGGGGAAAACGAGAGATCTTAATGTTTATTTGCTAATTAATAGCATTGCATGCAATGAACTAACCACTGCATGTCGTGTTTGGTAGTCTCAAGTCATTAAAAGCATGCACACCCACATCTCCTATTGGTTGATATGTCAAGAAACGAGGTAGAAGTTAATGCACCGTGCCTAAGTGTTTTGGGAGTATTGTAGATATTGATATTTTTTGTATAAATTTGGTCGTGGGATTTCATTGATGCCTGTCAAAGCGTTGACAGGTCTGCTATGCGTGACCTAAAGATGAAAGCGTTGAGCATCTCAAAGTTGATCAACAATCTTCAATTGTCAAAGATTAGCCGTTCGGCCAATAAGGTGGCACACTTAATCGCTAAGTATAGCTTTGACAATAGATTAGATGGTATTCTTGTAAATAACGTACCGCCCTGTGTGGTGAATATTGTATCGAATGAGTGTACTGGTGTGGCTGGTTAATTAATATAAGGTGGTGTTAAAAAAAGTATAAATTTGGTCAAACACTTTGCAAATGGTTGGCAGGAGTAAAAAGGACCAGAGGGAGTATCATGCATGCGGAGTAGGCAAAAAAAATTGCTTGTCTAAAAAAGGCAAAAAAATTGCTCATTTATAGCCGGTCGAAGTCTCAAAGGGCGTGACCGCGCGAGGGAGGCGAAGGTCGTGGGAGGCGCGACGTTTGACGGAATTAAGTGAAGTTACATCCACGCGCCGGCATGGCGTGCAAACAGGCAGAAGCCTACGATATGGGTCTAGTAGACATGACATCTAGTGGGTCCCGCATAGTTCTCGAGAACTCTATGGGGGCTTGCAGTAGTTTATCCACCGGGCAAGCCAGCAAACCCCACGCTGTTCGCACGCCCTACTCGTCCCCGTCTTCTACCTTACAATAGTTCGCTCCCAGTCGTCCTGTCCTTTCACATTAGTTCGCTCCCAGTTTTTTTTGCAGGGTACAACAGTTCAACTTCTCCTAACCCTCCTCCAAAATCCATGGCCTCTAAAATCTCCATGGTCGTCGCTGAGTACCAGGTTAGAGCCATCACCAGCGATTAGTTCATCGTCATCTACACACGTGGATCTGAGACGGTGAAAGCATGGCTTGCTCGCTTCCTACGCATGTTCAACAGTTCAATGGATGAGTGGGTCACTGGGCTAGATGTTGAGTACACCACAGTCCTGGGACGAGAGAAGGATCTAAAGGACAAAGAGAGGAAGAAGCCCGCCGTGATCCAGGTTTGCGTACATAACGTTTGCTTGGTCTACCACATATGCCATGCCGACGTTGAGTGCCAGGATTTTAAGAACTTCCTCAAGGACAAAAGAGTGGAATTCGTTACTGTAGGCTTCAAGAACGACAGTGACGTCCTGTGTCGGATAGGTCTCGTTGTAGGCCAGCCCTTCGATCTCCAGAAGGCATGCCTGGTGTCCTCCTCTCAACCTTCAATGCTGACCCTGTCAGCAGCCATGATTGATCCTTCGTACGCTAAACTGAAGAAACCTCATCACGAGTTTCATCATGCATGGGAGTCGAAGACATTAGATGAAGATCACATCCTGTACGCAGCAATGGATGCCTACCTTTGTTTAAATATCTACAAGGGTTGGATGAAGAAGCAGAGCCTAGTGTCCGGTTCAAGCAAAGAAGCGTCGGCGAAGAAGAAGAGGAAGAGGGACGAGGACGAAGTCCAGGACGTGGACTCAGACTCCAAGTAGGTGGCAGTGTCGGCGCTCATGCTGGTTCTACTGCAGTGTCAAGTGGACTAGTTGCTTATTAGTTTATTTTCAAGGGTGTGTTGTGCTGAGGCCCTAGCAGAACTATGTTTATGTTCTTTCTCGTTATTTGAACTCTTTAGTACATACAATAGTACTAGTACTATGTCTTACTACTGTTCTTCTTGCAGTTGGTACTACTGCTCGTATCTTCGTGTTCCTACTGTACTTAATACGTTCGTACTAGTAGTATAATTTGGGTTAGTCAATTTGTGAAAGAAGTTCGACGGAGCGAAGGAAGAAGACAACAGAAGAGGTGGAAGAAGCCCTTCTATCCATCCATGTTGCATCCAACGGCTCACATGAGTCGACTGACCCAAATTGCTCCTTCAGATTGCAGGATCCACGTGGCATTCAAGGTCTCGAAGGTAGATTCCGCGTCCACACCCGGTTTGTGGGCTCGACGCGCGCGCGACCGGCTTCCGCCGTGACAGCCATCATGCGCGCCTCCTCCGCGCGGGCGGAGACGACAATGACACACTAGTTCCTCCTCGCGGGCGTGCTGGAGCACGCGCTCGTCCTCCTCTTCGTACGCTGTGTGCATAGACGCGGCTCCACCAGCTGCTCGCGTGCTTGGCAGCGCGGCGGCATCGCGAGGAGGGACTGTAGACGACGTGAGTGAGCGAGCCTTCGGCTTCATGGCACAGGGATGGCGGTGACACGACGGTGATGGGCGAGAAATTGTTGGCCGGAGCAGGCGGGCGCCGGCATGCGCAACGGCGGCGGTGACATATTAATGAGTGCGCGTGTGGGAGCTTACTTTAGTTTTATATATAAGGTTGGTCAAACTTAAAAGAAAACCGTACTAGTACACGTAAACATTAGACTTAGGCAGCGCTTTTATTAGTTACTAGCTTATGTTCTTGCCCATTGTGGCCAGCCTTAGTACCACGGCCACGATACGGAATCCTGTGCAAGCGCGTGAACTGCGGCCACGCGGTCGATCGAACGGTGCGTCACCGTGTCGTGCTCGAAGGACATCCACCAAACCTTTTTGTGTGTGTGAAAACAATCCTCGAATATTACTCAACTTTTTTTCTTGTGAAAGTTCTTGACGCTGCAATATTTTCATATATTTGAATTTAGCTCCAGTTTGTGTTTATTTGGATTTGGACGTTTTAGGTGCGCCCTAGTTTTTTAAATACTGATTTTGTGTGTGTGACTGAGAGAGAACGTGTGTATGTGTCCATATGTGTGTTGTGGCGGAAGGGCAATGTGGAGATGGTGTGCGTGTGATACAGACATAGAGAGGTGTGAATGTGCAAATGATCGTGCATGAGTGAGACATACACAGATGCCGATACGTTGTGTATACATGAGAGAACGGTCTTCTAGTTTACTTGTGTGTGAGAGAGAGAGAGGGAGGGAGAGAGAGAGAGGAGCATCTGTAACACAACAACCATCTCTCTCGTTTCGTCCGTCCCTCGCACGGT
This sequence comes from Triticum urartu, assembly GCF_003073215.2. Classification (NCBI taxonomy): domain Eukaryota; kingdom Viridiplantae; phylum Streptophyta; class Magnoliopsida; order Poales; family Poaceae; genus Triticum; species Triticum urartu. The sequence goes on along the minus strand of NC_053025.1, from coordinate 107,969,780 downwards.
CGCATGCAACACATGCATCAACGCGCACATTTTGACACCCTCACCCGGCCCCTGCCCACCTCAAGGCATGCACAATCTCTTCGTGAATACCCATTTCTCTCCTTAGGTTTGTTTTCTCTCAATATCTGACACACACACACACACAGAGAGTGACACACGCAGCACAACACACACACACACACTCCCCCGAGCACACAATTCATCCCCATCCAAGGTTATACAGCGACCACTCTCGCTTGTGCTTCTTTGCACCCCAACATGCACAACACCTCAATCTTCAAAGAGGGCAACGAGAAGATCGAAGACGGCGACCACACCGCGTTAGAGAATGCGGGGTCATTTGGAAGCAGGGTGATGTGGCGACGGCTGACTGACTCCTCCCCCCACCCTCTCTCTCTCTTGCACAAAATTATCAATCCCTCTCTCCCCCACACAAAATTGTCAATCCCTCAACCCACGTGATCCTTCCCCTCTCGTCCATGTTTTTCCTATTGTCTGATCAAACATGTTGTCTCTTCTCCTTCCACGTATACAGAATCCAGATGCACATGCATCTCATGTATATTACATGTATGCATCATTCTCACAGACCTAACTTCTTCCTCTCTCTTTCTCTCTCTCTCTATCTCCCTCTCTGTCTCGTTAGGTTTGTCTCCTACTCTCTCGTCCACATACATACAATCTTTCCCGTCCTATCTGCTCCATCTTCAAAAGCTCTCTGTGCATGTTTCTTTCACACATTGGGATATGTCAAAATGTTGCTTCTATAATGGCTGATGTAGAGTTATGGTTGTTCTTGTTGCATCCTACAAAGTAATAACTATGAAATGCATTTAGATTCTCATTTGACTGGGATTATGTGAGTTTGAGCATGTTGTGAAGTACTATAGACCTTGTATACATCTTGGGATTCAACAATGATTGTAACTATTGAATTGTATAGACCATTACATTCGAAGTCAATAGCCTAATATATTTATTTCACAATTTCAACAAATGATTAGTTCACTACAAACTAAGAAAACAAATGTGTACTCCCTCTGTTTTTATTTAAGTCCGCGTATTAGCATTGGTCAAAGTCAAGTTTTGTAAACTCTCAGAAAGCTTATAACAAAAAATATTAACTTATACAATAACAAATAAATACCATTAGATTCATTATTGAATGTACATCACATCATACATATTTGTTATGGTAAATGTTTATATTTTTCTATAAACTTGGTCAAACTTTAGGAAGTTTGACTTCGGTCAAACCTAATATGCAGAGTTTACTACTACTACTCGCTAGTTGCTTAGCCGAATCACTCAACACGCCACACGGGGAGTCCAGTGTCACAAAATTTTGAGGTCGGCGGGAAAATCTCCCACGACCCTGATTCGAGCAGTGGGAAGTTACCATGATAGCCTTCGGAACAGGCCTACGGATGACGCTTGGTAGGGGGCTGTTTTCATAACTTCAGGTTCACCCTACCCAGCCAACCCCACCCCAGCACCCAGAGTAGTACACCTGAATACTCCCCAATTTCTATCCCCACCGCAAAATAGACTTCTCCACGGCACCACAGCCTTCGTGCTCCTCCCATTTACATCGGCGCACTCGTCCACCGCAGTGCATCTGCCTCATCGACGACCTCGTACACCGCACTAGAGCCGGTCCACCATCGTCGTCGTACACAGAGCCTCTTCCTCGGCATCATCTTCCACGGTCTCGGATCTGCTTCCCGGAAGCCGACGCCAAGCGCAGAAGTACCACCGTCGTGGACAATGAACTGACTCCTGTTGCCGACCATGACTTACAGAGGCCGACGCGACCATCGTTCTCCTCCTCGATTGGTAATGTGTATATTGAATCACTTAGCAGTACATGTGCAGTTCCAATTTCGTTCATACCTACCCTTCAAATTTCCTGGGTGCTATTGTTCCCGTAAAAGTAATTGGTTATAGCCTCCATTGTCCAACAGAATATCAGCTTGTAATTGTGCGTCGCTCCTGTATTGCGCTGTGCTTGGGTAGGTTTTTCATCTGCAACCAGTAGTTTGGCAAATGATGGAAAGGTTTTTAGAACTAGCAAAATGCCCATGCGTTGCATGCATCAAGATGCATTTGTATGAGTAGTTTATCTTGTTGGAGATGCTCTAACATGGCAGACGAGTGCTTTAATGTTGCCCACAAGATATGCGAGTATTACTAGTAGTATATTTTTCTTGCCATGTTGAGACTTTAAAACCACGAGTGCGAACATGCAGAGGAGCAATGAAGACCAAACACGGGATATTCGGGACATCTTCAAGGAGCGTGGCAAGTTAAAGAGGAGCTGCAACGAACCTGTAAAACAAGCTTTGGTAAGTAACACCCTTTCAATTACTTTCGTGTAGCCTCGTGTTCTTCGATGTGTATATGTTGTAGTTCCTGTTTCTCTTAAGCGTGGTGTTCTTTGATGTGTAATAAGAAGAGTCTTAATCGTCCTAATGCTTTCGTTTTTAGCTTGATGTAGGAAGTGGGTGTTCTCACCTTGTAGTCTGTTTTTATTTATTTTTCCTTTTGAATTCACTTCTCTGAGTTCTGTTTATCTGGCTTCTACTAAATGGATCTAGGTTGCTCTGAGTATTGATTTTAAAAAGAAGTAACTTCATGTCAGGATGCAGTTCCTGCGAGGAGGGAAGTATGGTCAACCTCGAGATCATGTTTCCAAAATGAGGTTGGATTACACACAAGGTGCCAGTTCCCTAATGATGCTGGCTTAGACACAAGGTGCAAATTCCCAGATGATGCTGGATTACACACAAGCCAGGTGGAGCCGTCAGCTATTCGTGTCCTCGTGGCATTAGTAAAGGCTGAAAGAAAGCGTGCAGCAGCCCTTGAGAATGTAGCTAAGTTCCTGAAGAAGCGAAAAGAGCAATCAGATGCTCTCTTCACCCAAGCCAAAGAAGAGATGGAAGAAGCGAGAAATAAGCTAGCAGAGGCAGAGCAGGCTAGGCGTCTCCTACTATCTAAAATTGTTGTCAATACAAAATTTCCTTCATAATATCTTGGTTCAAATGTTTATCCAGTCAGCATGCCTGTTGTGATGTCCATGCATCTACTGATGTGGCACAAAATATTTTTTTTCCGGGTCATGTAATAACAACAATTACTTTCCAAACAATAACAGACAAAGCATTGGACATGGTATAGTTCACGCGCAAGCCCGACATTCCAAGTTCAACTTCCACATCAAACTCATGTTCACAGATATCTGCACATTCATACATAATGTCCACAACCATGATTCACTTCAAAGCCAAAAAAATGTGAGGAGAGTTATAAATAAAGAAAATCCTCTACTAGTTCCTGCTACCATTGCGAGCACAACAAGTCAAGACCATGCATAAATTAATTATATTTTAGTCATTTTTTGTGTTCTAAAATGCTTGCCGGCTCGCGGAAGGACGTTTTGCCGGCACACGCGCGGATTTAATGAAGGCAGGCGGGGCAGTCTTAAGCTGGTTGCATGCGGCGAGGAGGCATGCTCAGCCGAGCCTGCAGCGAGTGCGGCCCACTTGGCCGGCGCGCCGGTTCAATGCCTGCGCTATGAGAGGTCGCGTCCATGTCAGAGCAATCACTCCCTCTAGTCCTTTTTTGTTTGGGTATAACAAAATCTCGTTTTCCATTCACATTTTACAAGTAAATTTCGTGGACAAACTTTGACCCAAAGTACGATGGGGACTAGTAAACCAGAATGGAGGTAGTAGTTTTTTTTAATCGAAGAAGGGTTTCCCCTTCCGATTTTCATTAAAGAAAACCAGCATCTAAATCTAAACCATAGTATTTGCCCTAGAACTACCAGGTTCAACATCTCGCAACATAAACCCATACAACCTCCATCGCAAAAAAACAAACAAACCATACAACCATACGCCAAGGAGGTACGTAGTACTATGAATTCCATTTTCGCTGCATACCAATCATTCTAAAAACTACTTACTACTTATAACGCGCCACTGAAAATCGGAACTCTTAACCCCGCTAAAAACGATATTTTAAACGTGGTTACTCGATCTGTGGCAACTGGCGAGCCACCGCGCTCCAAGTCGTTCACCTGTGGGCCCGACCATCAACTCCTACAGATCAAATTATCACGCAAGCTGACTATTCCTACAAAGTTGCTCCACCACGTACCCGGTACCCGCGAATGCAGCAATCATGCCCCTAGGGTTTTAGGGTTTATTTGTTAACGTCGCCTTTACGTAACACTCATGTGTGCGAGACAGCAAGAGGCCGACTGCGTGCATGCGCCTCTTCTCTTCGTATATGTACTCCACCGTTTGTCTGGTGTCCGAAAAATTATAATAACTACTAGCAATGTGCCAATGCGTTGCCACACGATCAAAGTAGATTAATACAGTGCCGGAGCTAGATGCAGACTACGCCTTGGGCTGTGCTATGTTGAGTGATAAACTTCTATGATTTTCTATGCTTTGCATTAAGAAATTACAAAGGAAGTTGTTTCTAGGCCTCGGGCTATAGCCCTAGCTGCCCCAGGCCTGCCTCCGCCACTTGATTAATACATATTCACTGATTTGATAGAAAAAAGTCTAGCTTTGAAATACGTATATCACTAAAAATATTTTATGTTTCACTCAAAATATATTCCTTTGGCGGTTTTGATGAGATAAGGGAGGAATGTTGTTGGTTTCAAGATTCGAGAAGTGCTATATGTCTAATTTCTACTCTTACTAGCAAGATGCCCGTGCGTTGCACGGAACATCAAGATCTTGTGGGAGAAAAGGATGAACGAGGGAAGGCCTTATCTGCAAATGTGGTGAAGAGTGCGGGTAAATTGCCATATTTTCCTTCCTATCTGTCAGATATAAATCAGACGACCTACATTGCAGGATGGCAGGCCCACCATCATCACCAACTCTATTTTTTATCCCTACTCTTATAATAAGCATTGTCGGTTATGGTCGTGTGCCTGCCATCCTGCAATATAGGTCGTCCAATCTATATCTGACGGATAGGAAGGAAACTATGACAATTTTGCAAAAAGATACCCACACCCCTCTCCACATTTGCAAATAAGGCCTTCCCTCGTTCATCCTTTTCCCCCACAAGATAAACTACTCATACAAATGCATCTTGATGTTCCGTGCAACGCATGGGCATCTTGCTAGTTGTTGCAAAAAGCCCATGTGTGTGTGAGAGAGAGAGAGGGCGAGTGGAGGAGGACGGAGTGCATGTGTGACAAAGACACAAGGAGTGTGTGTGCGATAGGTATCAGCTTAAAATGAGGCGATAGTGTGCGTGTGCACGATCGAGAGGGCGTGTCTCAAGAAGGGAAGAAAAATCTACATAGATACAAGGAGCGGGAGAGAGACATATATGCGATGGTGGAAGCAAGAGTGTGCGGGTGTATAAACCTATCTAGAGGCTAGCTAGTCGATAAATGTTTGTGAGAGAAATACGAGTCGGGGTGCGAAAGCGAGAGTTTTGTGAGAGAGAGAGAGACGGTAGTCGGGAAGGGGAGTGGAAGCAAGAGTTGTGTGTGTGTGTGTGTGTGTGAGAGAGAGAGAGAGAGGAGACAGTAGTCGGGGTTGTCTGATCGGTAAACAAATGAATAATGTCAGTCTGGGATGGAGACGAAAAGGAGACCGCAACAAATGTTGTGTCTACAGGAGAGATAGAGTAATTTTAGTGGTATGAGTCATATGTAGAGACATATAGGGTGTGTGAGAGAATCCCATAAAGAGAAAGACAAAGTGAAAGACGAGTGGAGACTGTGTGTTTGGCGGTGAAAAAGATAGCTTAGGTACCAAGTGATACTAGAGAACAGTAGAGACGTGAGAGATAATGAAAACCGTGTAATTTATAATGATAGGGAGAGTGTGACACTTCTCAAGGGAGACGTCGAGAGACCATTATTGCGAGGATAGGAGCAACATGAAGTGAGCGTGCGGGTGAGCTGGAGAATAGAGAGTGATAGCTACCTGAAGGAGCATGCATGCGAGAGAGATGGGCGTGAAATGAGTGAACAAAAAAGGATTCAAATATTTGAATTCGAGATGATGATACATGTAATCCATACTCAAACCAAAATTGATCTATCAAACATGCATACTCATATGAATTCACGCACATCTATGTTATTTAAATGTAGATATTACTGATCCATACATTTTAGTAGAACATAATTTGGTTAAATTTTTTGAATTCAACCTTAAGATTTCGAGATCGTTGTATTTGTAAATCATATTATACATATAAAGGAGAAGAATTCTTTGTTGTGCTTTTCAAAGTATATATGTAAAAATGATGTATATAGAATGTAATTCCAATTGAAAATGGATCCCGCCCGAAAAAATAGAATACAAACGGGATTAGAATTGAGTTGGCACGGTAAACGTGCACTCTGCAAAATGAACGAAGCAGGGAAAGTCGCAATAACCGCCCGAAACCAAAACCTGCGAGATGGAAATCACTACTGCCTATCCCTGCCACACAAAGTCTATATGCTGGATTTCTATAGGTTTCGATAGGGGTAGGTTTGTAATTACACCCAAACGTGACATAACAGCCTCTCACCCGGATTCATACACGGTGGGCGCCAAAACACAGTGTGTCCTCGGCCGAAATCAACTCCCTCCCCGATTCATATTCATACACGGTGGGCGCCAAAAACAAACTCTCGTCGGCAAATATTCGGGGTATGCGGGATTACCGTCCTATCCCCAACCGACTAGTGTTGCTGTGATGTAGTAGAAATTTGAAACGGGGGCTAAGTTTGTAAATTTCCTCGCATTTGAGACAAGCGCGCCCTGAATACATGGTTCCCCCCTTCCTCTCTACCCCCCTTTTCCCCATTCGTACTCTGTGGGCGCCAAAACACCTTCTCCACCCCACCCTCCTCCGTCCACCGCCGTCCGCCACCCCATCCACCACCGTCCTCCTCCACCATGCCGGAGCTGATACCCCGACGCCGCCGTCCATTACAAGAGATCGACCTCTCTCATCCACGGCTTCGGACCGGGATCCTTGCATCCCGTCCTCTCGCTTCATCCCCGCCGTCGTCCACCTTGCCGGCGCCGCTCCTACGACCGTCTCGTCCACCGCGCCCCGCCGCCACCGTCTACCCTCCTAGATCCGCTTCCACGCCACCGACAGCCATCGCTACCGCAGCACCATCAAATTCTCAGCAAATGCGTACACGGCACCGCACCAGACGCGGTACTCTTTTGTATCTGCTCAACTTATTTATTGCAGCAAGAAAATAGATCGCCACTGCTTTACTCTGATTTATTGTCTTGGTTGCGAAGTTGCCTTTGTCCGGTTTGCACCTTCAGATCCGCCATGGCACGCTCAACACCATACTCGCAATGCTTATGATTTTCCCCTTTTATATTCCACACTAGGAAGGGGAGCAGGGACATCTCCAGTCAACAGATGATTGAGTTGGCATGTACGTGATCGATAGGCTTTCAATTACTAGCGGCAATACAACACCGTAATTTCCAGCCAGTTCCACTTTCCCGATTTATATATCCTGGTTATGGTGTACCCCTGTTATGTACACTATGATCTGCCTAGTTGCTGTGTGCTCTTGTTATCATGGTTTGGCAATAAACTCTATATACAGTATATTATGAACCTATCATCTGCCAGCTATCCTTACTTCTGGAGCCTATTTTTTGTGTACTTGTGCCAGATTATATAAATGCACGCACCATATTACAGCACACATGAGCTCTCTCATCAGAATCCAGTGATAGCACACAAGTGTTTACAGGGGCGCCCCTATATTAGAATATCATCTGCATTACAAAGATAATCTCACAACTATTTATGTTTTCATGATTCTCAGATATTATACGCAATTACAGTGAATATCAGAATCCGCGCATCAGAAGAATATTGTGGAACACTGCAATGACTTACAAAATTGGCAGCAAGGCATTGAGTGCCATTCTAGAAGCAATGAAACTCGTACGCTCCCCACCTGTTGATTCTTGTTCAGAATATCATCCTAATGACTATTCTAACCTCGAGGAGTCAAAGGCAGATGGCCTGTCCTGTTCACCCATCAAGGTGCATGTTCTAATTTGGCAAGGTTTTATTGATTGCGCGTATCTTGCATATGTTGTCTTGCATTTCTTCTACTTTGTTGCACCGCCATCTGCTTAGTTTACTCATCATATATGTCGAGATGCCATGCCCATCCATTATCAATACATATTCCAAATGTCATCATACCATGCTTTTCCACTCAAATGTTGTTCTTGTGCATCAGACATCAAAAAGGAAGAGGGTGATTGCCGAACCTGAAGGAGCACCAGCAAAGTCCTTGAAAAACGTGGTGGTGCCGGAGAAATCAGACAACACCCCACTTATATTGGCTGTACAACCAGTGACACAAAACGTAGGACCGACTCCAGTAGACTGTACCCATACTTCACTGGCCACACCACTAGCCCCACCACACAGGACCTGCACTCCAGCAAAAGGTATACCGATTTCATTTGCCATAGCACCAGCTATACCACAGAAAAATCCCACTCCAGCAAAAAGTACAGCAAGTCCACCGGCCGAAGGCCTATCCCAAGTGCAGAGACGGCCAATTCCTGCAGATTGGAACCCCATTCCATTTATTCCCAGTTTAAAAGACAATGCTTTCAATGTTGTTAGGGACTACATGCATATATTCCCATCATGGGAAGATTATTGTGAAGATAAACACCATTTTCACATCTTCCTGTCCAACTCACGTGTATGTGCTATTATTCATAGTTATTATTTTCCTGTTTTCTGCTGATTGAACACATCAATGATTTACATTACATTGTTGTAACTAGGCGAGGGTCAATCTGGATAGTCATGACGAGCAAAGCTTGCTTGTGCTTTTCAAGGAAGCATTGTAGCAGTATCGGTGTTACCTGAGGAAACCACACTTTGATGGCAAGTCTATAAACGAATTTCTGGTGAAGTCTCCTGTGCTAAATTTAGAAGACATTGAATGGAAAAACCTTGTTATGCACTGGTCTTGTTCCCAGGGTGAGGTACTGTCTATGAAATCACATGACAATTTGAACTTCTACTTTTCCGCATGTGCCTTACAGATCTTTTTTGCAGGAAATCTACTCGAAGAAGAATTCCGGTTTGACAAGAATGACAGGATATCGCAAATATGTTGCCCGCTGCTTTGCTCTTGTTAGTACTTGTTGTCCTGTATCACTGTACTTGCATACATACCTGGTTCATTATGTGACAGCAGTATGCATGATAGCTTGCTTATCAATTGTTCGCTCCAAATTATCTGATCTGTATGAATGGTTACATTAGTGTAGAATATATCCAATTCCAATGTTTTTTTAGCTCTGCACTGTTCTTGTAAGTACATGATGTCCTTTATCAGTGTACTTATAATGACAGGTAGTTGTTCATGTACCATCACTCTGCAGCTTATTTTCCTTTGCCCTCCATTTTCTACACATCAGATCTATATTTACTCTTACCATAAGGTTGGTACTGAAGAAGTTTAGTTGTGCATTGCTCTTGGCTGTACCTTTTGCCTGTATCGCTGCACTTACATTTATAGCTACTTGGTTATGTAGCATCGCTCTTCATCTTATCTTAAATATTCTCCATTTTTTCGTATATTATCACATCTATATTTGCTCTTAACAAAATGTAGAATAAAGGCAATGCTTTTGAAGAAGATTCGGTGGTAAATTTCTTGAATTGCCCCCCCCCCCCATCAGCATGGACAAGGCCTTTATAGAGCTTGTCTTCACCAATAATGTAAATTTGTCCATCTCAAGACTTCAAACTTTGTTGTATATATTTGGTTAGGCATGACTGCAACAGCTGTTTATTTTTGGTGTTTGCATCAAATTGATTGTTTAAAGTTTATTATATGTAGTTCAGAAACAAAAGTTTGTCCTTCCTCAATTTAAGTTTTCAGTTGTACAACCAAGTTCCTTCATCATACCATGTAAATTAAACTATACAGAGCAAGTGATCTTCTTTTGCACTGCATGTATGCTTCTGTTCTTCATCTGTAATCCAATGGTGTGGTGAACCTACCCACTACAGCACAATGTCATATTTTGCAATGTCTTAACTATGAAAAATGTCATATCATTCTACTATTATTTAAACCGCCTCTTTATTTGCCAATCTGAAATGGTATAAATTGATAGCACACTAACCATTGATACTTATGAGTTCTTGATCTGTAATCCAGTGGTGTCGTGAAGCTGCCAACTCCTTCACAATGTCATTTCCTGCCATGTCTTGACCTGAACAATACCATATTGTGTTAATGAAAATTTAAACTATGTCACTTTATTCATCAGTAAGAAATGTGATGAATTGTCAGCACTGGTACTTTTATGTGCAAAACCTGTCATCTGTCTGCTCGTTTATCTTTCAGAGTAAGGAAGATATAAGTGTTGAACAAGCGCAGTCTCATCATCTTGCTCAGCTTCTTGTGCTGCAACTCCCCAGCAGGGCTAACCTTTCTTGAACTCTATTGAAGTGATGTCGGTTTGTATATTATTTTGTCGGCATGTTTATTTGCACTGGTGGCGATCTTTGATGCCCAGTGTATGTAATCTGCTGTCTGCTTGTGCTTTATTATCAAAGTGGCGAACTTTGATGCCTAGTGGATGTAATATGCCGTAATTTCTTTATTGTATAGTATAGGTTTTTTTCTTATTCACGATGCTGCAATTATTTTACTGTATATATATCTTGTCTTCGCAGTAAACCGGCCAAACCGTAAAATTACGGTACATAATTGGGCCGTCATGCAATCATGATGTAGGTTGGAGCTGAAACGTGCCGATCAGCTCACGGGCCGGCAGCAGCCCGAAATGAACCCCGGCCCATGATTGTGCGAATCAAATCACGGGCTTTTAACAGGCCGAAAAATTGTCTCGGTCCTTGTTTGGCCCAATCAGATATCGGCTGCGAGCAGGCCGGATGCAAACCGGGCCGTAGTTAGGCCCAACTATATGATGGGCTTTTAACAGGCTGAAATTAATATAGGGCCGAAATGTTAAACGGGCCCTTAACAGGCCAAAACTAATTTCAGGCCGAATTACTAAGTGGGCCTTTAGCAAGTGGGCCCAAAAGCATAGTGTCCAGTTGACGGGCCGAATCTGATATGGGCCATAATTAGGCCCAAAACCTCTTAAAGGGCCGGACCTGATCTGGGTCATAATTTGGCCCAGAACGTGGTAGGCTTTTAACGGGCCGGATCTCATATGGGCCACTATTAGGCCCGGAGTGTGGCAGGCCATTAATAGACCGGATCAAATATGGGTCGGCATTTGGCCCAAAACATGGCAGCCAGTTAACGGGCCGACCTACTAGGGTCCTCAAAATCTTGTGGGCCTACAGCTGGGCCGGCCCATTAATGTCGGCAAAATCTCGTGGGCCTTTAGCTGGCCCGGCCCATTATGATCCGCAAGAATTTTGTGGGCCTTTACCTGGGCCGGCCTATTATGGCACACAAAAATCTTGTGGGCCTTTACCTGGGCCGACCCATTATGGCCCACTAAATCTTGTGGGCCTTTAGCTGGGCCAGCCCATTATATTCCGCAAAATCTCATGGGCCTTTAGCTGGGCCGGCCCATTATGGTCCGCAAAATCTTGTGGGCCTTTAGTTGGGCCGGCCCATTTAAACTTGTTGGGCCGTGCCACGTGTCGACGTATCATAGGCGCCTTCTGTCCAGTGAGTGGACGACATCTGTCCCGATGATGAGCCGACACGTGTTTCCTCTAGCCAATGATGATTTTACACGTGGAAAATCCCCATTGGTCGGGGCTGTTAACAGGTTATCGAATCCAAAACCCGACCCGATAGCTTAACGGCGTTCCGTTACAGTGGATGCCACGTGTCGGTCACCCTTGACGAAAGCACTTCTGTGACGTGCGATTTATCGTCATGGAAGTGGACACTTCCATGATGATAATTTTGGTAATGTCATGGAACACTTCTACGATAGCACAGGTATGACTATCTTGATTCTGTCATAAATTTGTCATGGATGTACATGCATGACAAAAAAGCGACCTACTGTGACAACCACGTATCATCACGGAAGTGTGTTTTTTGTAGTGGGGGTGGTCATACTCGCAGCAGAACCAGACACTAAGCGTGGCCGAGATCTTCCCGAGTTGTCCAAGGGAAGCCGTACCTTCTGCACCTTCCACAACATGCGCACCCACAACACCAACGATTGTCAAGAGCTCAGGGCCATTCGAGATGGACGCTTCGGTCGACGCCCCGAGCGCAACGACCGGGGCTACGACCGAGGAGGTGGACGAGGCGGAGGACGTTGGGACGACCGTGGCTCTCGCCAGGAGTGGCGCGACCAACCTCGTGAGGATCGCTGGCAGGACCAGCCTCGTGGGGGCGCCTGGAGGGACCAGCCTCGCGAGGACCGTCCTCAGGGAAACCCTGGCCTCCCTCCACTGCCGCCGCCAAGAAGGAACGACAACCAGCAACAGGATGAAGGGGCTGGGGGCTTCCAGGAGCCGCGCGCCATCGCCTGCATCTTGGGTGGCGCTCAAGCCCCAGCTTCCCAACATATCTTCAAGCAGTTCTCTCGTGAGGTGAATGCAACCCTCCCCAAGCTCGAGGCCACACGCCTGCTCAGGTGGTCCAAGTACGCCATCACCTTTAGCTTGGCAGACCTGCTCAAACATGCGGCAACCGCTGGCGTCCTCCCGATGCTCTGTTCACTCGTCATCAGCAATGTCCAAGTCACCAAGACCCTCATCGACGGCGGCACAGAGCTCAGTGTCCTATCCTTCGAGATGTTCGACAGCCTTCAAGTGCCATACGATTAGCTTCAGACCACCAAGCCTTTTTTAGGAGTGATTGACGGCTCAACCACCCTGATAGGGCAAGTTCGTCTCCCTGTCACCTTCGGCCAGCGTGACAACTACCACACCGAACTCGTTGACTTGGACGTCGCCCACATCCGCTTGCCATACAACGCCATCCTCGGGTACCTAGCACTGGCTAAATTCATGGCAGTCACCCACCATGGCTACAACGTCCTCAAGATGCCGGGAAGCGGTGGAATCATCACGGTCCCTTGCGAAGAAAGAGATGCGTTGTACTCCCTCGAGCGCTCCTTCCAAGCTTCATCAATCGAAGACCCTAATAACGCATATGTGCAATACCCTCCTGAGTCCAACCCCAAGAAAAAGAAGCAGCTGCTCCGCACTGGGCCTCAAGGGAGCGGCGCCAGCGCCTGGGGCGCCTCCCTCCCTAGCATAGGGAGGCGCACCCGGGGCCATCCTCGGGCAGGGCTTGGGGGCTCTCTTCTGGAGGGCCTCAGACCTGGCCAACATCATGAGGGAGGCGCTTGGGCACCACGTGGAGGCGTGCTTCATGGCATGTTTCCCTCAGGAGGATACCGGGCGAGGAGCGCCCGGTGTTCAGGAGTTCATCGCCAAGACCACTCAGGAGCTTCAAGAAGCAAGAGCAATACATGGCGACCACTTCTCACCTAGCGCCGCTCCCCACCCAGGCGAGGGTGGTGAGTTGCGCGTCTGCATCGACATCCCAGGGCTCAACAAGGCCGCATCTCAGGAGCGCTTCTGGACTTCGCATGCTGGACGGTGTGAGGGTCCACCTCACAGCTACGTTCGCATGTCATTCCGCCTGCCGAGCATAGCAGCCACCTTCCAGCGCAACCTGCGGAGCATCCTGGCATCTAAGGAGGCCAGCCATCATGCAATCCTGACGGAGATAGAGACGGTCCTTAGGGAGCCACCTGAGCCTCCAGAGCCTCCCGAGGCTCAGGGTCTCGACGGCGCGTGAGGAGCTGCTTCTTCGCTACGTGTCTTCAGCTACCCCGACACTCCTTTGACAACCAAACCAGGTGACATTTTCCAAGTTCATTCGGCTAGGAGCGTCTCCAGGGATGCATCATTCCCAGGCCATGTGGGTCCATTGATGTCTACTACACAACCTTCTTCTTGTAGACGTTGTTGGGCCTCCAAGTGTAGAGGTTTGTAGGACAGTAGCAAATTTCCCTCAAGTGGATGACCTAAGGTTTATCAATCTGTGGGAGGCGTAGGATGAAGGTGGTCTCTCTCAAGCAACCCTGCAACCAAATAACAAAGAGTCTCTTGTGTCCCCAACACACCCAATACAAAGGTAAATTGTATAGGTGCACTAGTTCGGCGAAGAGATGGTGATACAAGTGCAATATGGATGGTAGATATAGGTTTTTGTAATCTGAAAATATAAAAACAGCAAGGTAACTAATAATAAAAGTGAGCGTGAACGGTATTGAAATGCGTTGAAACAAGGCCTAGGGTTCATACTTTCACTAGTGCAAGTTCTCTCAACAATAATAACATAATTGGATCATATAACTATCCCTCAACATGCAACAAAGAGTCACTCCAAAGTCACTAATAGCGGAGAACAAACGAAGAGATTATGGTAGGGTACGGAACCACCTCAAAGTTATCCTTTCTGATCGATCTATTCAAGAGTCCGTAGTAAAATAACATGAAGCTATTCTTTCTGTTCAATCTATCATAGAGTTCGTACAAGAATAACACCTTAAGACACAAATCAACCAAAACCCTAATGTCACCTAGATACTCCAATGTCACCTCAAGTATCCGTGGGTATGATTATATTATATGCATCACACAATCTCAGATTCATCTATTCAAACCAACACAAAGTACTTCAAAGAGTGCCCCAAAGTTTCTACCGGAGAGTCAAGATGAAAATGTGTGCCAACCCCTATGCATAGGTTCATGGGCGGAACCCGCAAGTTGATCACCAAAACATACATCAAGTGGATCACATGATATCCCATTGTCACCACAGATAAGCACGCGCAAGACATACATCAAGTGTTCTCAAATCCTTAAAGACCCAATCCGATAAGATAACTTCAAAGGGAAAACTCGATCCATTACAAGAGAGTAGAGGGAGAGAAACATCATAAGATGTCAGATTTCGGGTTCCGGCAGACCCTTGAGGTTCGAACACTGGGGTGCGCGCGGAGATTTCGCCTCCTACCTACCTGCACCCCTCCGCCACGCTAGGATCTAAACTATGGGAAGAACAGCACAAGAGACACATGGTTTATACTGGTTCGGGCCACCGATGTGGTGTAATACCCTACTCCAGTGTGTGGTGTGGTGGATTGCCTCTTGGGCTGATGATGATGAACGATACAAGGAAGAACAGCCTCGCGAGGGTCTGTTCTTGCCGGGGCGATGAACTGCTGGGAGGAGTTCAATCGCCTTTCTCTTTCTCTCTCTCTCTCTCTCTCATTGACCGAACCCCCTGCTATGTGGGTGGCTGGTCCTATTTATAGAGGCCCTGGTCCTCTTCCCAAATATCAAGCGGGAAGGGAGCCAATAATGGCGGGCTAATTTGAAAGGGGACAACAAGTATCAGCTATCCTGACAAAAGTAGTCTTCGCCTGCGCAAAGCTCTGGTGATGACGCCGTCTTGGCTCCATGGTGACCTCCGTCTCGTAGTCCTCCTGGTCTTGGTCTCGTTGCACTGAAATGGCAACCTTTGCCTGATGCCTCGATACAACGCGGCTGCGCTTGCCCCCTTTGCACCAAAGAGGAAAGGAGGACGCTGCGCGGCTGGCACCCGCCTGGCGCCCTGAGTCGTCATGGCTTGCGTCACGGGCACCTCACGAGGTACCCCGCCTTGATTTCTCCGCCTCCCCGTGAGCCAGCCTGACGAGGCCGTGCCTGAGGAAGCTCCGCGTCAGCCGCCCCGCGAGGCTTGGCCTCTCGCGAGGGTCTTGGGTTTGTGTTGGTGAAGATGGGCCATGTTGGGCCCCCTTTGAGCCACGCCGCAGGCCGCAGGCAGGCAAGTCTGGGGACCCCGGTTCCCAGAACGCCGACAGTAGCCCCCGGGCCCAAGGCGCGCCCGGACTTGGCCGTGCAGGGAGGCGGAAGGGTAAGAGCGAAGCGCCGCGGGTCCTAACAGCCTGCGGCCTTAGGCGCCGCGTGGCGGTTGATTGGACGTGGGCGTCTCCACTTCCCCATGGCGCCTCGGCAACTGCACGGGTCATGATTACCTGCGATCGTGGAGGTCGGCGGTTGGCCTTCGCCGGTTATAAGTATGGAACGGCGCACGCCCTTCCAGTCCATCCCTCCTTGCTTCTCCTTCTTCCCGATCCTTTCTCCGTCTTGCCGCGATGGCTCCGATCCGCCGGTTCTCGACGGCAGAGAAGGGAAAGGCTCCCCGAGAGGGGCCAGACCCACTCCCGCCGAAGAAACGGCTCGTCCACCGTGGCCCGGACAAGGGGGCCCTTCAGGTGGTGTCGAGGCCTTTGTGCGAGCAGGCGCCGCCGGGGTTCCCGCTCCCATTGTACGCCCACGTCAAGGGCCCCGAAGGAGCTGATGCTGACCGCCACGGGCGGCACCGCCGTCGGCGCTGACGGGTCATGAAGGTGTGGGTCGTCTCCCCTGGGGTCCACACCGAGGGCTCCTCCCAAGAGTTCGTGCTCCACATCGCCATTCCTCTTCAGTCTTGGATCCGCCTGCCTCCCTTCTTCGCCTCCATCATCCCGCGGGGGGAGCCCCTGGAGCTTTGGCTGCAGCACGCCGGCTGCAGCACCCTCGCGACCGAGGCAGAGGTCGCGGTCGTCGCCCCGGGCGAGGTCTACATGACTCGGGGCTGGAGAGAGATCGCCCGGGTTTGCAGGACAAGGGGCGTCTTCGCGATCCACTTGGACTACGACGGTGCTTCGATGATGCTCTTCAAGGTCTTCGATGCGAGCGGGCGCCGGCTGGAGTGCCGCCCCGGGGAAGGTGGCCTGGGCCCTGCTGCAGCGAGGACTGGGCTCGCCACCCGCTCCCTTGGTGGCTCCTCAGGCGGTGGAGACGCCGGAGGTTCCAGCGACTCCGGCGAGTTCTTCGCGACTCCGAAGGCGAGCGACGGCAGCTACGAGCCCCCGAGCCGGCGCCGCTCCTGGAGCAGGGCGGGCTCGTCAGGCCGCCGCCGACTCTGATCTGGATGGGGTTGGCGTCGGTGCTTGACGGCCCACTGTTGATGATGGTGTCTTTTGCAGGGACGCGCATAGTTTGTGTCCCTTTAGGATCCGTTCCCTGTGAGGAGTCAAAAACGCGTCCCATAGGGGCTTGTAAGGTGCCTGTGATCCTGTTTTGTTAATATAACCCTTGTCGTAAATTTGCGTGAGTTGCTCATTCCGCCTTAGCTCGGTCCTCCCTTTCGAACCTCACGAGGGCTTGGTGCTCTGCGCCGACAGGTCCCAGTCTCAAGGCGGCTTCAGCCGTCACTGGTATGCCAGGTCGCGATGCCGTGATCAAGGCCAGGAGGTGAGCGACCCGGAGTCCGGTAAGAGCCCCTGAGTCGCGATGCTCAGGAGGTCCCCTTTGGCGATCAAGCAGCCGTCATTTGGTGAGAAAGGAGAATGGCATCGCTAACACGGGATGGCATTAGGTGCGGGGATGGTGCCACGGCAACTGGCGCTTCCGGGCGATGACTTATCTCGATGATCAGGGGCCGCTCTCTGGTGTGTCGCCGGGCCTGTGCTTCGGCAGGCGCGAGGTTGCTTGGCAAGGTCCTCATGTGTCTCTCTGCCCTCGCCTTTTCTCCCCTTTCTGCTCTACGTCCTCGGGTCCCGGCCCTCGAGCGAGTCTCGGCCATCGCTGGTATGCTAGGTCGCGATGCTGTGGTCAAGGCAAGAGGGTGAGGGCTGGAGAGCCAGTAGGAGCCCTGAGTCGCGATGCTCAGGCACCCCCCTTTAACGTGCAAGCGGTTCGCGCGGACGAGAGCGAAGGAGACATAGCAAGAGCCTCGCCTGACGCAGCTCCTTCAGGAGGTCCTGCAGGTCCAGCATAGAGAAAACAAGGGGTTGCCATGACAATCGATAGTCAGCCATTGGTTGCTTCCGTGGAGTAGCGAGGCACTGAAGGCTTGACGAGGTGATGTTATGCGGGGCTGCCGCGGCCAGAGCTCAGCCATCCAGGTTTGTCGGTGTTGCAGGGACGGAACCATGCGCAAGCGTCGTGCCGTTTGGGAGCAGCTTCGTTAGTTGGCGTCAGCTGAGCAGGCAACTAGGTCAAACACGTTAGCCGCGAAGGAGTGGATTCATTCAAATAGATGCTGGGAATGTGGGCATCACCGTGTCTGGCCCGAGCGACTTGGGGGGTCATGCAGCCCGAGGGTCGCCCCCAACAAGGTAAGCTAACGACGCGAAATAAAAAGGGATACATGCCGCAGGGACGGACCCACGCGGCCTGGGAATAATGCAACCCTGGGGGGGCGCTCCCAGTTGGAAGTGAAACTAGAGAGATGTCACCTAATGATGTTGAGGACGAAGGAGTGTTGGTGTAGCAGACTCGGTGGGCTGCGGGAGCCGATCCTCACGAGCCCCCAGGCCCAGGGGCCTCGGGAGGCTCCGGAGGCGCTGGCGGCTCCTCGCGGGCTATCTCCATCTCTGCCAGGGCTGCGGAACGCCTGGCCTCTCGTGCCTCCGTGATGCCCCTCATGAGGCGCTGGTACATGTCAGCCGCGCTCGGCAAGCCATAAAGCATGCGAACGTAGCTGTGGGGTGGGCCTGCACAGCGCCCCACTCGCGAGGGCCAGAGGCGCTCCAGGGAGGAGACTTGGTTGAGCCCTGGTACATCGATGCAGACGCGCAGCCCGCCATCCTCGCCTAGATGGGGGGCCACTGCTGGTAGGCGACGGCCGCCTCTCATGACTCTTGACTCCTGTAGCTCCTGAATGGCCTTGCTGATGAACTCCCGAGGGCCTGGATCTCCTTGCCTTGTTCCTTCTTGAGGGAAACGTGCTTCGAAACACGCCTCCAGGTGGTGCCCAAGCGCCTCCCTCGTGACCCTAGCTAGGTCGGCGGCCCTCCAGGGGAGAGCCCCCGTGCCCTGCCTGAGGAGGGCGCTGGGCGCGCTTTCCTATGCGATGGAGGGAGGTTCCCCCTGGGCAGGCACGGGCCCGGAGGGGCCTGCCTCCTAAGGGGCCAAGCCGGACGATGTCTTCTTCTTCTTGGGGGTGGTCTGGGGAGGCCTCCTGCTTCCACGATCCGGGTCTTCCAGTGATGCGACCTGAAAGGCTCGCTCCAGGGAACACACCGCGTCCTTCTCTTCACAGGGCACCGTGATGACTCCGCCGCTTCCTAGCATCTTGAGGACGTTGTAGCCGTGGTGAGTTACGTCCATGAACTTGGCCAGCGCTGGGTACCCAAGGATGGTGTTGTACGGTAGGCGAATGTGGGCGACGTCGAAGTCGATGAGCTCGGTGCGGTAGTTGTCGCGTGCCCCGAAGGTGACAGGGAGGCGGACCTGCCCAATCGGGACCGTGGAGCCGTCGGTGATACCGGAGAAAGGCTTGGTTGGCTGAAGCTGGCTGTAGGGCACTTGGAGGTTGTTGAATGTCTCCACGGACAGGACGTTGAGCCCTGCCCCGCCATCGATGAGGGTCTTGGTGACCACCACGTTGCTGATAATTGGGGAACAAAGCATCGGGAGGACTCCGGTTGTAGCCACACACTTGAGCTGATCTGCTGAGCTGAACGTGATGGCGCACGCCGACCACCTGAGAGGGCGCGTGGCTTCGAGCCTGGGGAGGACTGCATTCACTTCACGGGCAAACTTCTTGAAGATGCGTTGAGAGGCGGGGGCTTGTGCTCCGCCCAAGATGCAGGCGATCGCGCGCGGCTCCTGGAAGCTCCCAGCCTCCTCGTCCTGGTGACGGTCCTCGTTTCTCCTTGGCTGCGGCAGCAGTGGTGGGAGGCCTGCGTTGCCTTGCGGGCGATCCTCGCGAGGCTGATCCCTCCAGCCTCCCTCGCGAGGTGGGTCTTGCCAGCGATCCTCGCGAGGTTGATCGCGCCACCCCTGGCACGGGCCACGGTCTTCCCAGCGTCTTGCGTTCCTTCCTCCTCCTCGGCCGTAGCCCCGGTCACCGCGGTCAGGGTGACGGCCGATCCTTCCTTCACGCACGGCTCGGAGTTCTTGACATTTGTTGGTGTTGTGGGTGTGGAGGTCGTGGTACACACAGTACCGGCTGCCCTTGGAAGGTTCGGGCTGATCTCTTCCCCGCTTGGTGTCTGGTTCTGCTGCGAGCACGGCAGCCCCCTTGCGCTTCACATCCTTGGCCTTGAGCTTCTTCTCCTCTGGGTCTGCCGCAGGCAGCTCGAGGAGGGAGAGATGCCCTTCCTCAGCCCTGGCGCACTTGTTCGCCAAGTTGAACAGGTCCAAGGAAGTGCACAGGTCTTCATGCATCGCAAGCTCCTCCTTCATCTTGACGTCGCGCACACCGTCGGAGAAGGCCGAGATGATGGCCTCCTCAGTCACCATGGGAATCTTGAGGTGTGCGTTGTTGAAACGCTGGATGTACTTCTGCAGGGTCTACCCGGGCTGTTGCTTGATGCGGCGCATGTCGCTCACGGCGGGTGGCCGGTCACGAGTGCCTTGGAAGTTGGCGATGAAGTGGGTGCGCATCTCGTACCAGGAGGAGATTGTGCCTGGAGCCAGGTTCAGGAGCCAGGTGCGGGCCCCGTCCTTGAGCGCCATGGGAAACCAGTTCGCCATGACCTTCTCGTCTCCGTTGGCAGCTTCAATGCCCAGCTCGTAGAGCTGGAGGAACTCCGCAGGGTTGGCCGTGCCATCGTAGCGAGGAGGCAGGTCTGGCTTGAACTTGCCGGGCCACGCGACGCTGCGTAGTTCGGTGGTGTAGGCGCGGCAGCCTGCTGTGGCCACGGGAGGCCTTGGGTGACGGAGAGCCTGGTCCTGCATGTCCCCACCTGCTGCAGCTGAGAGCAACGCGGGGTCTTGACGCGCGGGAGCAGGAGCATGGTCGCGACGTGCTGGAGCAGGGAGCGCCCGGGCAGCTTCTTGCGGGCGAGGGACTTCTTGGCAGCTCTGTTCTTGCTGCGCTGGCACCTGACGGAGTGGGTTCCGCCCAGGGGCCAGGCGCCTTGGAGCCATGGCGTCTTCTTGAGGAGGAGGCGGCCAGGGCGCCGCCGGAGCCTCGTCGCCCACGCGGGGCGGGGTGTGGTGCAGCGGAACGGACGGCACGGAAGAGCCCCCTGCGGCGCGGAAGAGCTCGGCGACGCGGTCGAGCCATTCTTCGTAGACGTCGTCGACAGGGCGGTAGCGCAGGAGCTCGTTTGCCGTGATGAGCGCAGCTCGAGCCTCCATGGGCGCGCGGAGCGCGCGGGACGAAGATCCAGCTGGGGCGAGCGAGGGAGTTGCGGTGCGGCCGTCTTGGCGCACGGATGGATGCTGAGACGATGCTTACTGTTCGTCCCCCGCCGGGCCGGTGGAGGCGTTGACGGCAGGTGACGGGGAACAGCGAGGACGCCCGCCGACAGGGGCCGTCTGGGTGACGCGGGAAGCGAGGGCAGCCCGGCGCTCCGCACGGGCCCGACGAGCGTCAGACATGGGCGTGATGGTCGGAGGAGAACGGGGTGATGGAAGACGAATTCCGGCGCACCCCTACCTGGCGCGCCAAATGTCGGATTTCGGATTTCAGCAGACCCTTGAGGTTCGAACACTGGGGTGCGCGCGGAGATTTCGCCTCCTACCTACATGCACCCCTCCGCCACGCTAGGATCTAAACTATGGGAAGAACAGCACAAGATACACAGGGTTTATACTGGTTCGGGCCACCGATGTGGTGTAATACCCTACTCCAGTGTGTGGTGTGATGGATTGCCTCTTGGGCTGATGATGATGAATGATACAAGGAAGAACAGCCTCGCGAGGGTCTGTTCTTGGCCGGGGCGATGAACTGCTGGGAGGAGTTCAATCACCTTTCTCTCTCTCTCTCTCTCTCTCTCTCTCTCTCTCTCTCTCTCTCTCATCGACCGAACCCCCTGCTATGTGGGCGGCTGGTCCTATTTATAGAGGCCCTCGTCCTCTTCCCAAATATCGAGTGGGAAGGGAGCCAACAATGGCGGGCTAATTTGAAAGGGGACAGCAAGTATCAGCTATCCTGACAAAAGTAGTCTTCGCCTGCGCAAAGCTCTGGTGATGACGCCGTCTTGGGCTCCACGGTGACCTCCGTCTCGTAGTCCTCCTGGTCTTGGTCTTGTTGCACCGAAAATGGCAACCTTTGCCTGATGCCTCGGTACTGCGCGGCTGCGCTTGCCCCCTTTGCACCAAAGAGGAAAGGAGGACGATGCGCGGCTGGCACCCGCCTGGCGCCCTGAGTCGTCATGGCTTGCGTCACGGGCACCTCACGAGGTACCCTGCCTTGATTTCTCCGCCTCCTCGTGAGCCAGCCTGACGAGGCCGTGCCTGAGGAAGCTCCACGTCGTCCGCCCCGCGAGGCTTGGCCCCTCGCGAGGGTCTTGGGTTTGTGTTGGTGAACATGGGATGTGCTGGGCCCCCCTTTGAGCCACGCCGCAGGCCGCAGGCAGGCAAGTCTGGGGACCCCGGTTCCTAGAACGCCGACATAAGATCCAACTATAATAGCAAAGCGCGCAATACATCAAGACCATTGTCGGAGTAAATAACCATGGGTAGCCTAGCCGGCTCCCCCTGGCCCTTCTGAAAAAATTACGAGCCGATTCGGCCCTCGAGAATCCAAGACACAGGGCCGCCTTCCCCTTGCCGGCTGTCTCCAGGCCGGCTATCGGAAGGCGGCCCGACTTCAGCCCTCATGAAGAGAAGCCGCGGGAGGGCCGGCTCCGAGAAGCCGGCCGCGAGAAGGCCGACTCCAAGAAGCCGGCTCCCATAAAGCGGTCAAGATCGTACCCTCGAAGTCTGCATCCACATAAACGGCGATGTGACGGGGCGTGGCTACAGTGAAGCCTGCCACCCCGAATCCCGGAGCACGCCTGGCACAGTGCGCCGTATGGGTGGCCATGACCCGTCCGGCGCAGCACTGTTGCCACATTGACCCTGATGTCATCCACGACGGGCTACCAATACGGCCCACGGGCGGTGGGCCCCTTCGGGTAGAGAGACACCCGAAGGCGGCCAAACCTCCCCCAGTCGGCCCAAGATAGAGCTGGCTCCCCACAGCCGGCTTGCCACATCCCTCGAAGAAGACACCCCATTAAGGAGACAAGACGCGGTGGGGCTACAGTGATCGCCCACCGGGCAGCGGCACTGTAGCCACGCCCACTTCGGCGAAGCCCTCGCCACCAAGATTGAGCAACAGTAACCAGCCGCCGACAAGGCCCTGACAGTGGGGCCTGCCTGTCGACCAAGGAGCCGGCAGCCGGCGGGACCCACTAGCCGGCGGGCCCCAGTAGCCAGCGCAGAAGCCGGAGAGCATAGACACAGACGGCTGGGCCCCGCGCCCAGCCGGATTACCATTGTACCCCCGGGGGGTAGGCCTATATAAACCCCCCGGGGCATCCATGCAAAGGGAGATCAATCCCCCCTAGTCTCAGACACCACATAGGGAGGAGAAGAGAGCAAGCCGTGCCCTTCTTCCTCCTCTCGCCAAACAGCTCAAGGAGCACCGTGTAGCTACTTGTTCATCTAGTGACCATGCGGAGACTCCGCAGAGCAGCAGTAGGGGTGTTATCTCCACGGAGAGCCCCGAAGCTGGGTAAGATTCGCCGGCGTGCATGTCTTCGCCTCATCCCGTTTCCAGGCACCGGCGACGTCTTACTGGCTCCCACAATGATAAGCCACCCGTTGGCATATGTCGCACCTACCACCCGACATTTGGCGCCCACCATGGGGCCAGGTGCACCGCCGTCCGGAGACCTGTTCTGGACGGGAACCCTCTTCCTCCCCCGCGAGCGTAGCCAGCCCGGCACACCCGATGGCGCTTGCCACGACGTGCTACAAGGCGTCACCAACATCTGTGCGGCGAGCAGCCTCGCCGATCTCCTTGACAAGACTCTCATCTCTGACGAGCTCGCCTCCGACGCGGGCACCGACCACCTTGTCAACCTCCTTGGCCAGCTCCATGTCTCCGGCGAGCCTGCCGTGGACTTGGAGTCGGTTGGCTCCACCGATCCGATGCCTGTCGACTCCGACACGGCCTCACTCGAGACGTTCCCCACCAACGTCGCGATCTACAACGACCCGGTTCCCCGGGCCGATGGCTGCGACGCTGTCACCACCGACGTGATGGTCATCGGCCACGGCGGCGCTTCTGACGAGAGCGCCCACGACGCCCCGCACGCGGCGGTCCACGACTTGTCCATCCCCCTCCTGGCCGATGCCGACGCTGAAGCACTGGAAGCTCGCCGCCTTGCCCTCCTCGCGGAGGGCCGGAAGTTGATTTCCATGAGACGCCTCGCTGAGGCCCACCGACGCGAGGCCGACCGCGCCGCCTTTGGCACGCCGCCCCTAGGCGGGCCTAGCCCGGCCGGCGTTGTCAGACAGCGCGGCGCTGTCGTCGCCAATACGCTAGGAGTCGAACGCCCAGTCTACGCTACTCCACTCGAGAACCTGCGCGCCGCCCAGGCGGCCGTAGACGAGCTAGATGGACTGGGGGCCGAAGAACTCCCCCACATGACCCGACGCATCCAGCAGCTGATCGATGCAGCTGTGCAGCGGCACGAAGCCGACGCCTGCGCGGAAAGCCCTCCCCCACGCCGAGATCACGGCGCGACGTCCCGGACGCCGACTATGTGTAAAACCCGTGCGCGGCGCGAGAAAGAACCGGCTGCCAACCGAAGCCGAACCCGAATCTCCATCGAGCGAGACGCAGAAGGCCACCCCCGGGCCGTGGAGTGGCGGGGCAACCTGCCTCCGCCCCGGCCCCATGGAGAGAGATATCCCACCCCACCGCCTGTTGCGCATCTGACTCTCAGCGGCCGGCTAGGTCGCCGCGAAGGAGTCGGCGAGAACGACGCCCGCCATCGGATCGACCGCCTGGCGCGATCCCTGGCGCTAGAAGAAGAAGACGATGTCGGCCCGCCTTGCTTCGGCCCCCGCATCCGCGACGAGCCTTTCCCCAAAGGGTTCTCGCTCCCAAGAGACACGCCCAAGTACAACGGCTCCATGAAGCCGGAAGATTGGTTGATCGACTACTCCACGGCGGTTAGCATAGCCAACAGCAACAGGCGCGTTGCCGTGACGTACGTTCCCCTCATGCTGCAGGGCACGACGCGGACCTGGCTCAACAGCCTCAAGCCATACAGCATCAACAGCTGGCTAGACTTCACAAAAGCCTTCGTCCGCAACTTCACCAGCACCTACAAGCGGGCTCCCAAGCCCAGACAGCTCTCCTTGTGCGTACAAGGCCCTGCCGAGTCCACTCACGACTACCTCACGCATTGGGCCGAGCTCCGCAACTCTTGCTAAGGGGTGCACGAGGTGCAAGCCATAGAATACTTCACTGCCGGGTGCCGAGAAGGCACCCTCCTCAAGCACACAAGCTCCTCTGCGACGAGCCGACTACCCTCGACGAGCTTCTGATCATAGCGGACAAGTACGCCACCGCCGACTCCTCGATGAAGACCGAACTCCGGGTAGACGCGTCCGGAAAGGTACTCAACCCGGCGCCCAAGACGCCGGCTGGGGACTCCGGCCGACGCCCACACCAGAACGACCCCAAGCGCAAGGGCCCGGTGCCGCCCTCCACCAGTCGGCAGGTGGCCACAGTCGAAGACGAGCAGCCCGAAGCGCGGCCCGCACCCAAGAAGCAGAGGGGCGGCAAGCCGGCTTGGCAGCCGGCCTTCTCCTATGAGCAGACTCTCGATGCCCCGTGCAAGTTCCACAGCGGCGCGAAGCCGTCCAACCACACGACCCGGAAGTGCCACTGGCTCACCCGAATCTCTAAAGGCGAAGGGCTCGCACCGCCTCCGCCTGCCGGTCCGCCGCCTCCGGCTCTGCAGCCGCCGGCCGCTTGGCCCGCAGTCGGAGCCGTGCATGACGAGTTCCCCGACGAGCATGCCGCCTATATCATCTTTACAAGTCATCCCGAAGTCCGGCGCGGCAAACGCCGAGAGCACCAAGAAGTCCGCATGGTTGCTGCCAACCCCGCCGAGCACATGCACTGGTCAGAAAAACCTATCAGCTGGAGCCGGACTGACCACCCAGAGGTGATGCCGTCTCCCGGCTCTTATGCGTTGGTTTTGGATGCCACCCTTGCAACGGATAGACGCGCTGCCCGATTCTCCCGCGTGCTGATAGACGGTGGGAGCAGCATCAACATCCTGTACCGTGATACCATGGAGAAGCTGAATGTCAAGACGAAGCAACTCATGCCTACTCGGACTGTGTTCCATGGCATCGTACCCGGCCTGTCCTGCGCGCCCATTGGCAAGATCAAGATTGATGTACTTTTTGGGGACAAAGAGCATTTCCGCCGGGAAGCGATCTGGTTTGAAGTGGTGGACCTGGAGAGCCCTTACCATGCATTGCTTGGCCGACCTGCCTTGGCCAAGTTCATGGCAGTTCCCCACTATGCATACCTCAAGATGAAGATACCGAGCACCAAAGGCGTCATCACCATAGCCGGCGATTACAAGAAGTCCTCTGAGTGCGCAGCAGCCAGTAGTCGGCTGGCCGCGTCCCTTGTGATTGCCGAAGAAAACAAGATGTTGGACCGAGTCGTGGCCATGGCCGGCAAGCAGTCGGCCTTGTCCCCCGATCCCAAGGAGCATGATGCTCAAGGATCTTTCCAGCCGGCCAAGGAGACGAAGAAGATACCTCTTGACCCCGAGCACCCAGAGAGGTTTTCCATCATCGGGGCAAACCTGAACAGCAAATAGGAAGCGAGCTCACCGATTTCCTCCGTGAGAATCGGGACATCTTTGCATGGTCCCCCAAGGACATGCCGGGCGTTCCGAAGGAATTCGCCGAGCACAAACTACACGTCCGAGAAGACGCAAAGCCAGTCAAACAACCCCTCCGCCGACTGTCGGAGGAGAAACGCAGGATTGTGGGAGAGGAGATAGCCCGGCTTCTGGCAGTCGGCTTCATTATGGAAGTTTTCTTTCCAGAGTGGCTCGCCAACCCGGTCCTCGTGCTAAAGAAGAACAACAAGTGGCGCATGTGTATAGACTACATGAGCCTCAACAAGGCCTGCCCCAAAGATCCCTTTGCCCTCAAGATCACTCGTCGCCAAAGCCTTCCACCATGGTTTCTTTTGGCCGACTGCTTTGGATGACACCAAGGAGTTAGTTAAACATTGCAAAGGGTGCCAACTCTTCAGCTCCAAGCAACACATGCCGGCTTCAGCACTCAAGACCATTCCCCTCACTTGGCCCTTCGCCGTTTGGGGACTGGACATGGTGGGCCCATTCAAGACGGCGCGCGGCGGCATGACACATCTGCTTGTCGCCGTGGACAAATTCACCAAATGGATTGAGGCAAAGCCGATCAAGAAGCTGAATGGGCCGACTGCCGTGACATTTATCGCAGATATAACAACTCGGTACGGCGTGCCGCACAGCATCATCACCGACAATGGCACGAATTTCGCCAAGGGAGCCTTGGCACGTTTCTGCGCGACGCAAGGCATCCGGTTGGACCTAACGGCCAGGTCGAGCGATCCAACGGCCTCATCCTTTCCGGCATCAAGCCCCGACTGATCGTACCACTGGAGCGTTCAGCCGGCTGTTGGCTCGATGAGCCGCCGGCTGTCCTCTGGAGTCTGCGCACTACACCAAACAAGTCAACCGGCTTCACTCCTTTCTTCCCCGTATATGGTGCTGAGGCGGTCATCCCAACTGACACCGAGTTCGACTCGCCTCGGGTAACCATGTACACGGAAGCCGAGGCCAAGGAAGCACGAGAAGACGGCGTCGACCTGCTGGAAGAAGGCCGGCTGTTAGCCCTCAGCCGGTCCACCATCTATCAGCAGGGCCTACGCCGCTACCACAGCCGGAAGGTCAAGCCAAGATCCTTCCAAGAGGGCGATCTTGTGCTCCGGCTGATCCAGCGAACAGCCGGCCAGCACAAGCTCTCGGCCCCTTGGGAGGGCCCCTTCGTCATCAGCAGAGCCTTAGGCAACGACTCCTACTACCTGATCGACGCGCAGAAGCCGAAGGCACGAAAGAGAGACGACTCCAGCAAGGAGTCGGAATGACCATGGAACGCCAACCTCCTCCGAAGGTTTTACAGCTGAAATGCAGTATGTATCACGCTAACTTTTGTACTAAGTACGAGACAATAGGCCCCCCGAGGAGAGCTCGGGGACTGCCATCTTCTGTCTATGAATGAAAAGTATCATGCTTATGGCCTTGTCATTCCATTCACTTTTTTCGTCCGGCACCGGGTTCGACTAGTCGGCCCGGGGACTGGCCGCCTGGAGTTATATTAGAAGTCCTACCCACGGTCAGACAAGTAGTGTGCCGGCTCCCAAGCCTTCTCTTGCCAAAAGTCGCAGTTCGAAGAACCGGCTTTCCGGCTGGCAAGAGTTAAGGGCAGGAACGGGTGCCCACACGAAAAACGGCTAGGGACTAACGGACTAACATAACAAAAGCCGGTTTTTCTCCCACAGCCGACCAGCTACCAGAGTAGCCAGCCGGCCGGCTTCCATTCACCTCGCTCCAATCTAAGAAAGCTCGAGTACTTGCCTTCCCAGAAGGGGAAGGCGGCAAAGGAAACAACCAAGGATAAAAAGCATACGTAAATGGAAGCCAAACACGCAATAATATTTACATAAAAGACCTTCAAAAGGCCAGCATTCAATATAGTTCGAATACACCCCCAGTGGGTGGAACTGCGCAAATTTAATAAAGTTGTTCAAAAGGCAACAAGCGGGAAAAAACAAGGACGGCAGACTAAGCCAAGGGAGCGACTGGCGAGTCAGGTAGGTCGGTGGAGACGGCAGTGCCGGCTGGAGGAGTGGCCGGCTGGCGAACCTCGGCATGATCACCGCCTCCCGCAGAGGGCGCGCTAGCACGCGCCTCGTTGCTGGAGGCACGATCAGGCTGAGGCTGGCTGGCCGCTTCACCGGCCGGCTCAACGTCTTCGCCGTCCTCTCCTTCGTCGTCTTCACCTTCATCACTGGAGGTGATCTCCTCTGGCGAGTCTTCACCCGCTGCCGGGTCCAGCCCGAACCACTCCTCCGGCTGGGCAACGCCGTCGTCATTGATCTCAGGAGCGAAGACGCTGATGTTAGTACACTCGGTGATTGTCGAAGCGCGCTGAGCAATAGCCGGCCGCACCTCCTCCAACTCTTCGTCGGCCTCCAGCCGCCAGGTGCGCAGCTGGTCCAGGTTCAGCCCCGGATACCAGGCTCGGACGAACTCCAGCGCCCGCCCAGCTCCAAGCCGGGCTGCCGACGCCTTCTAGGCCTCGAAGTGGCCAACCGCCACCTCCAGCCAGTCGGCAGTCTGACTCGGGGTGCGGGGAATCGTCTCGCTTGTCCAGAGGGCGGCCAACACCTGCGCCCCGGCACGCTGGAGGCGGCGGAGCATACGGTGAGCCGGCTGCAGCCGGCCTTGGACCGCCAAGAGCTGCTCCTCAGGCGTCCGGCTCATGTCCAGCGCGATTTCAGCCCCCGCCTGCCGGCGTACCTCGCGATAGGCCTCGATGGATTGGGTGGCGAAGACGGAGTAGCCGGGAAAGTAGTCTGCACAGAGAACAAAAAGCAGCACAAGTTAGAACACAAATCAGGGATCAAAGGGCAAGCAGGGAGTGAGAAGGCGGCTTACATCGATCAGATCCTCGATACGGCTGAAGCCCTCACTCAGCGCCTGCTTCGCTTCAGCCAGCCCGCCGCTTCGGTCTTGAACTCGGCCTTCAGGGCGTCCTCGTTGTCCTGCGCCTTCTTCAGGGCCGCCTTGTGGCTCTCCTCCTGGTCGGCCAACTCCTTGACCAGGCGGTCACGCTCCAGGACCAAGGCGCTGTACTCGGCTTCCTTGGCGCGAAGGGCGGCCTGGGCCCTGCTGAGCTGCTCCCTCAAGTCGGCATTGGCTCCTGCAAGCATGAAGACAAAGGAAAAATTAATAAGGGGAAGTCGTCAAGGAAGATCCGACCCGGCTGCTCAGCAATCGGCCCAAATCTCGGGGACTACACTTAGTGGGTGCGCTGACGCGCCCCCACAGGAGATGAACGAGACAAACACGCACTCCGGCTGCTGGTCAGGTCCTCAGTTCTCCGGCCCAGCTCCTGAGCCTGGGAGTTGAAGGCAGCTACGCGAAGGTTATGATACTCCTGGAAGATTATACAGGAGGCAAGGATAAGTTAAGTTGTCAGAACCTAGTAAGTTCCAAGCCGCCTGCGCAGCAGCCGGCTTGGAACTCAGGGACTACACCCAGTGGGTGCGCTGACGCGCCCCCACGGAAGAAATTGAAAGAGCAAAATAACCAAGGACAGAAGACTCACCCGGATGACGGCCCGCGCCGAGAGAAACTCTTGAGTGTATCACTGCAGCGAGGCGGTCTGAGCTTGAAGCCGGTTCCGGACCTCCTGGGCCGCCGCGTTCAGCTCGCCCGTCCCCCCGCTGGGAGTCCACTCGGACGTGCTGACGCTGGCCGTCTCCAGGGCCTCCGCCGTCTGGCTGGCGCCCGCTGCTCGGTGCGGTTCCGGCGCGGAGGCGCCACCCCCTGCGCGTCGGCGCAATGCCGGCTGCACCTCGAGGCCGGCCCCTGCCGCCGGCTCGCCCCTGGACGGTTGCTCTGGCGCCGCAGCTGATTGGCCGCTATGGCCCGCTCCAGTCGACGCCGTCTGCGACGCCCCCTCCACGAAGATCACGGGGTCCTCCCGCCTCTCCATCACCGGCGGGCCTTGGTCGACCTCCTCCGACGGGAGCACGGGAACATCGGGGGCCACGGCGCGGAGGGGAACAACGAGCAGCGGAGGCCGGTTGCGCGAGGCCTCCGCCTCCCCGCGGCTGCCGCCTTCGCCCGGGCCTTGGCCGCCGCGTCGGCCTGCTCCTTCGTCGCCTGGGCGGTCCTTTGCTCCGCCGCCTCCCGCTCCTCCCGCGCCTCCCGCGCGTTCCGCTTCGTGGCCTCCTTAAGGTCGGCGCGGGGATCCACGCGGCGGGAGCTTGAGGACCCTCCAGTCGGCCCGACTACGGAGCCGCCAGGACCTCGCTCGAGAGAAAGCGGCGCCCTGTCCGGCAAGAAAAGAAAGGTTTAGAAGAGTTTCGAACAAAGAAGACAAAAAATATATACGCAAGACATTCAACGACTTACGCAGAGATCGCCTGCGGCTGCTTCACCGCCTTGCGGAAGTGGGCCGCCTTCGCGGCCGCCTCATCTCGCTTGGTCGCCGCCGTGGAGGCCTTGGATTTTTTCGGCCGGCTGCCGAAGAAGGTCGACGCGGCCCGGCGCTTCTGCGCGCCGCCACGGGCAGCCGGCACGACAAACGAGCCCGCGCCTTGATGATCGGGCGCCGGCTGGCGGTGCGGGGCGACTTCGACCTCGTCGTCATCCGGCCAGTCCTCGAAGCTGGCCTCGAGTCCCGCGCCTCCGGCCTCGTCGCCGTCCCCCACGATGGCGTCTTCCAAGGCGGCCGCTCCTAGGTCCGGATCGTCGGCGTCGTCCACCATGCGGTCGGGGAGGAGCTGGCGCTCTACCCCCGCGGCCCCGGCTGTCGGCGGGAGAAGAGGGTTCTGCAAACGGCAAACCAATTGATCAAGAGTCGGCTATCATGAGGCCGGCTACAAAAAAGAAGAAAGAACTTATGGCAGGCGGAGGGTTGGCGCGGGAATACGTCTCCTTGCCGTATCGCCAATCCTCGACGAGCTTGCAGTTGGAGATATAATTCACCATGTAAGATACCTATGCGTGAGGCATCTCCCTGGTGCTCAGCCGGCACGGGTCGAAGCGGCCGCTCATTTGGCAGATCATGTGAGGCCGTCCTTGGAGCGGAAGAACCCGGCGCTCCATGAAGGCGGCCACCAAGTCGGCTCCGGTCAGGCCCTCCGACTGGATCATCACCCGAAGCCGGGAGACGGCTGCGTTCCCGGCCTGAGACAGCGACCTGGCCCGGTAGCTCCACAAAGGCTGCCTCCCAGCCGGCGGGCCGGCTACGTAATCCGGCAGGTTGACGTAGTCGCCTTGCTGGGCGACGTTCTTCACGTAGAAATAAGACTTCTTCCAAAGCTTCACCGACTGGATCAGCGGAATGGACGGGAACGGATTGTTCTCGCTCGCCCGCCTCATGGCAATGAAGGCTCCGCAGGGGGCGGGCACGCCCATGACGACGGTGCCGAGCTTGCTTTGGAAGAACTCCCCCCAGAGCTCAAGCGTGGGGAGAACTCCAAGAAAGCCCTCGCACAGGGTGAGAAAGGCCGACAGCAGCATCACCGCGTTGGGCATGAGGTGATGCGGCTGGAGGTGGTAGAACTCGAGGAAGGCTCGAAGGAATCCGCTCGCCGGAGGCCGAAGCCGCGCAGGCAGTGCGAGCGGAAGATCACCCGCTCGCCCTCCTCCGGTGCCGGCGAAATCTCCCTCGCCGGCGCTTGACGAACCCGCACAAGGTTCTCGCCGGGAAGACGCCGCGTCCGGCGGAGGAACTCGACGTGGTCCTCGTGGACGTTGGAGCCATCCCACGAGCTCGACAGCGCCATGGGAGCGATGCGGTGGAGAGCAAGACGAAGTGACGGCGAAACGGCGCGGCAAAGGATTGCTGCAGCGGGGAGCAAGACGAAGCGACGGCGGAACGGCGCGGCAAAGAGTTGTTGCGGCGAAGAGAAAAAGAAGGAGGGCAAGAAGGGGCGGAGTGAGGGAGAGCGCGCGAGCCTCTACCGCTCCCCCTCCTCCTCCTATTTATAGACCGCGTGGCGGAGCCGAGGAGGCGCGGTGTGGGGGAACGTGGGGATCAACTGCGCCCACTCCCCCACGTCCCGCGATTATTGTGCCTTGATGGCAGAATAAAACCATCGCGGGAAGGCGAGTGGTCCATGTGGGCCGCAAAAGATCCGCGCTCGGACCGAGGCCTGCGAGTGGCGGACCCGGGCCTGCGGCGGCGTCCCGTCGCGCGCGTGCGTTCGCAGGATTTCCTCGCAACATGGCCCGCATTCCCGCCTACGAGAAACGGAGCTTTTCCGTGGACGGCGCGCACGAGCAAAGCCGGCTCCTCAGGATAGGAAGCTGACCTAGCTTCTCGTCCCTTTGTCAGCCTCGAAGCTCGATCAGCTTCGGGGACTACTATCGGAGTAAATAACCATGGGTAGCCTAGCCGGCTCCCCCTGGCCCTTCTGAAAAAATTACGAGCCGATTCGGCCCTCAAGAATCCAAGACACAGGGCCGCCTTCCCCTTGCCGACTGTCTCCAGGCCGGCTATCGGAAGGCGGCTCGACTTCAGCCCTCATGAAGAGAAGCCGCGGGAGGGCCGGCTCCGAGAAGCCGGCCGCGAGAAGGCCGACTCCAAGAAGCCGGCTCCCATAAAGCGGTCAAGATCGTACCCTCGAAGTCTGCATCCACATAAACGGCAATGTGACGGGGCGTGGCTACAGTGAAGCCTGCCACCCCCGAATCCTGGAGCACGCCTGGCACAGTGCGCCGTATGGGTGGCCATGACCCGTCCGGCGCAGCACTGTTGCCACATTGACCCTGATGTCATCCACGACGGGCTACCAGTACGGCCCACAGGCGGTGGGCCCCTTCGGGTAGAGAGACACCCGAAGGCGGCCAGACCTCCCCCAGTCGGCCCAAGATAGAGCCGGCTCCCCACAGCCGGCTTGCCACCTCCCTCGAAGAAGACACCCCATTAAGGAGACAAGACGCGGTGGGGCTACAGTGATCGCCCACCGGGCGGCGGCACTGTAGCCACACCCACTTCGGCGAAGCCCTCGCCACCAAGATTGAGCAACAGTAACCAGCCGCCGACAAGGCCCTGACAGTGGGGCCTGCCTGTCGACCAAGGAGCCGGCAGCCGGCGGGACCCACTAGCCGGCGGGCCCCAGCAGCCGGCGCAGAAGCCGGAGAGCGTAGACACAGACGGCTGGGCCCCGCGCCCAGCCGGATTACCATTGTACCCCCGGGGGGTAGGCCTATATAAACCCCCCGGGGCATCCATGCAAAGGGAGATCAATCCCCCCTAGTCTCAGACACCACATAGGGAGGAGAAGAGAGCAAGCCATGCCCTTCTTCCTCCTCTTGCCAAACAGCTCAAGGAGCACCGTGTAGATACTTGTTCATCTAGTGACCATGCGGAGACCCCGCAGAGCAGCAGTAGGGGTGTTATTTCCACGGAGAGCCCCGAAGCTGGGTAAGATTCGCCGGCGTGCATGTCTTCGCCTCATCCCGTTTCCAGGCACCGGCGACGTCTCACTGGCTCCCACAATGATAAGCCACCCGTTGGCATATGTCGCACCTACCACCTGACAACCGTACCACCTCAAGAACACGAGAGAGAGAGAGAGAGAGAGATCAAACACATAGCTACTGGTACATACCCTTAGCCCCGAGGGTGGACTACTCCCTCCTCGTCATGGAGAGCGCCGGGATGATGAAGATGACCACCAGAGAGGGATTCCCCCTCCGGCAGGGTGCCGGAACGGGTCTAGATTGGTTTTCGGTGGCTACAGAGGCTTCTGGCGGCGGAACTCCCGATCTATTCTGCTCCCGGAAGTTTTTAGGGTATATGGGTATATATAGGAGGAAGAAGTACATAGGTGGATCTTTGGGCTGTCCACGAGGCAGGGGGCGCGCCCAGTGGGGTGGGTGTGCCCCCACCCTTGTGGGACGCCCGAGACTCTGCTGCTCCATCTCCGATACTTCCTGGGCTTTTTCTGGTCCAAAAATAAGTTTCGTGAAGTTTCAGGTCAATTGGACTCCGTTTGATTTTCCTTTTCTGCGATACTCTAAAACAAGGAAAAAACAAAAACTGACACTAGGCTCTAGGTTAATAGGTTAGTCCCAAAAATAATATAAAAGTGTATAACAAAGCCCATTAATCATCCAAAACAGAATATAATATAGCATGAAGCAATGAAAAATTATAGATACGTTGGAGACGTATCAAGCATCCCCAAGCTTAATTCCTGCTCGTCCTCGAGTAGGTAAATGATAAAAACAGAATTTTTGATGCGGAATGCTACATGGTATAAATTTTTTTAATGTAACCCTCTTAATGGTGGTATGAATATTCAGATACGAAAGATTCAAGATAAAAGTTTAATATTGACATAAAAGCAATAATGCTTCAAGCATACTAACTAAGCAATTATGTCTTCTCAAAATAACATGGCTAAAGAAAGTTCATCCCTACAAAATCATATAGTTTAGTCATGCTCCATTTTAGTCACATAAGAATGCTCTCATCATGCACAACCCCGATGACAAGCCAAGCAATTGTTTCATACTTTAGTAATCTCAAACTTTTTCAACCTTCACGCAATACATGAGCGCGAGCCATGGATATAGCACTATGGGTGGAATAGAATATAATGATGGGGGTTATGTGGAGAAGACAAAAAAGGAGAAAGTCTCACATCAACGCGGCTAATCAACGGGCTATGGAGATGCCCATCGATTGATGTTAATGTAAGGAGTAGGGATTGCCATGCAACGGATGCACTAGAGATATAAATGCATGAAAGCTCAACAAAAGAAACTAAGTGGGTGTGCATCCAACTTGCTTGATCATGAAGACCTAGGGAATTTGAGGAATCCCCTTGTTGGAATATACAAGCCAAGTTCTATAATGAAAAATTCCCACTAGTATGTGAAAGTGACAAAACAAGAGACTCTCTATCATGAAAATCATGGTGCTACTTTGAAGCACAAGTGTGGAAAAATAAGGATAGTAGCATTGTCCCTTTTTATTTTCTCTTTTTTTGGGCCATCCTTTTCTTTATTTGGCCTTTCTTCTTTTATTTTTATTTTTTTGGGACAATACTCTATGAATGATGATCATCATACTTCTATTTATTTACAACTCAATTATTACAACTTGATGCTAGAACAAAAGATGACTCTATATGAATGCCTCCGACGGTGTACTGGGATATGCAATGAACCAAGAGTGACATGTATGAAAGAATTATGAACGGTGGCTTTGCCACAAATACTATGTCAACTACATGATCATGCTAAGCAATATGACAATGATGAATGTGTCATGATAAATGGAACGGTGGAAAGTTGCATGGCAATATATCTCGGAATGGCTACGGAAATGCCATAATAGGTAGATATGGTGGCTGTTTTGAGGAAGATATAAGGAGGTTTATGTGTGAAAGAGCGTATCATACCACGGGGTTTGGATGCACTGGCGAAGTTTGCACCAACTCTCAATGTGAGAAAGGGCAATGCCCGGTACCGAAGAGGCTAGCAATGATGGAAGGGTAAGAGTGCGTATAATCCATGGACTCAACATTAGTCATAAAGAACTCATATACTTATTGCAAAAATCTACAAGTCATCAAAAACCAAGCACTACACGCATGCTCCTAGGGGGATAGATTGGTAGGAAAAGACCATCGCTCGTCCCCGACCGCCACTCATAAGGAAGACAATCAAAGAACACCTCATGTTTCAAATTTGTCACATAATGTTTACCATACGTGCATGCTACGGGACTTGCAAACTTCAACACAAGTATTTCTCAATTTCACAACTACTCAACTAGCACAACTTTAATATCACTACCTCCATATCTCAAAACAATCATCAATCATCAAACTTCTCTTAGTATTCAGCACACTCATAAGAAAGTTTTTATTAGTCTTGAATACCTAACATATTAGGATTAATTTCCCAATTTAAGCAAATTACCATGCTGTTTAAGACTCTCAAAATAATAAAAGTGAAGCATGAGAGTTCATCTATTTCTTCAAAATAAAACTACCACCATGCTCTAAAAGATATAAGTGAAGCACCAGAGCAAACAACAAACTACTCCAAAAGATATGAGTGGAGATCAATGAGTAGTTGTATAATTATGTAACTATGTGAAGACTCCCTAACATTTAAGAATTTCAGATCTTGGTATTTTATTCAAGCGAAGACTCAAATCATACAAGACGCTCCAAGCAAAACACATATCATGTGGTGAATAAAAATATAGCTCCAAGTAAAGTTACCGATAGAAGTAGACGAAAGAGGGGATGCCTTCCGGGGCATCCCCAAGCTTTGGCTTTTAGGTGTCCTTAGAATATCTTGGTGGTGCCATGGGCATCCCCAATCTTAGGCTCTTGCCAATCCTTGTTCCATAATCCATCAAATCTCTACCCAAAACTTGAAAACTTCACAACACAAAACTTAAAGTAGAAAATCTCGTGAGCTCCGTTAGGGAAAGAAAACAAAAGACCACTTCAATGTACTGTAATGAACTCATTATTTATTTATATTGGTGTTATACCTACTGTATTCCAACTTATCTATGCTTTATAAACTATTTTACTAGCCATAGATTCATCAAAATAAGCAAACAACACACGAAAAATAGAATCTGTCAAAAACAGAACAGTCTGTAGTAATCTGTAGCTAGCGCAAGATCTGGAACCCCAAAAATTCTAAAATAAATTTCTGGGCGTGAGGAATTTATCTATTAATCATATGAAAAAAGAATTAACTAAATATAACTTTCCAAATAAAAATGTCAGCAGTTCTCGTGAGCGCTAAAGTTTCTGTTTTTTTACAGCAAGTTCAACAAGACTTTCCCCAAGTCTTCCCAACGGTTCTACTTGGCACAAACACTAATTAAACACAAAAAACACAACCAAAACAGAGGCTAGATAAATTATTTATTACTAAACAGGAGCAAAAATCAAGGAATAAAAATAAAATTGGGTTGCCTCCCAACAAGCGCTATCGTTTAACGCCCTTAGCTAGGCATGATGATTTCAATGATGCTCACATAAAAGATAAGAATTGTAACATAAAGAGGGCATCATGAAGAATATGACTAGCAAATTTAAGTCTAACCCTCTTCCTACGCATAGGGATTTTGTGAGAAAACAACTTATGGGAACAATAGTCAACTAGCATAGGAAAGGAAAACAAGCATAACTTCAAGATTTTAAGCGCATAGAGAGGAAACTTGATATTATTGCAATTCCTACAAGCATTTGTTCCTACCTCATAATAATTTTCAGTAGCATCATGAATGAATTCAACAATATAATTATCACATAAAGCATTCTTTTCATGATCTACAAGCATAGAAATTTTATTACTCTCCACATAAGCAAAATTCTTCTCATTCGGAATAGTGGGAGTATCATAAGAAACTCGAATATTATAAATTGTTTCCATATTAAAAGAGTAATTTTAAGAAAAGGGGTAATCATAATCATGACAAGTTTTATAAATATAATCACCACTACTCTTTATGGCATAAGTGTCATCGCAATAGTCATCATAAATAGGAGGCATGCTATCATCATAATAAATTTGCTCATCAAAACCTGGGGGACTAAAAATATCATCTCCATTAAACATAGCTTCCCCAAGCTTGGGAAAAACATTAATTGTAGCAAATATATTCTCAAACATGTCATTCTCATCAAACATAGCATCCCCAAGATTGGGCATTTTCATATCATAAGCATAATCACTCTCATCATTAATAGTATGGATAGCACCAATAGTATAGCAATTATCATCGTCACAATGAGTAATAGGAGCAACATTATTTGGGAGAGATACCTTTCTACCTTTGCTTCTCCGTCTTTTCTTTTTCTTCTTCACATCATGTGTGGGTTCAACCCTCTTCTTTGAGCTCCTTATTAATGAGATTGGTTGGATAGAAGGCTCCTCCTCGTTACCTGATTCATCAAAAGAAATAATAGGAGGATATTGGGAAGTCTCTTCCCTTTCATTAGTATTCTCTTCATCTTCTATTTGTTTTCTTTTCTTTATGTAATTGGCAATATAAGGATTTTCAATACAATTCACCGCACAATACATATAAATTTCCTCTAGATCAAAATCAAGAAGTTTATCACGGGCAAATACTGGGAGATAGTTAGTTATACGTTTCATTTCTTCATAACCCATAAGCAAACTAAGTTCATTATGATGTGCAAGGGGAATAAAGTCATCACAATTTTTGGAAACGATTAGATCATGAAACAATTTGCATCAGATGGTTAAATGACCACATTCATTGCAAAGTTCATAAGTACGGCTAAGAAAATTTAAATTTTTAGCACAAACATCTAGCCTTTCTTGCAACCATTTAGTTTCTAAGTACTTATGCCTCTTGCGAAATCTATCTTCCCTAATTGGTGTGTACTTGCAAAATCTATGCACTTCACAAAAATCGACATGCTTATAAGAGACATTCTCATCATGACTAGTGCAATCATCATTAGTACTATGGATATTCAGAGAGTTCATACTAATAACATTGCAATCATGATCATCATTCAAAGATTTAGTGCCAAACATTTTAATGCATTCTTCTTCTAAAACTTTGGCACAATTTTCCTTTCCATCATACTCAGGAAAGATATTAATAAGATGAAGCGTATGAGGCAAACTCAATTCCATTTTTTTGTAGTCTTCTTTTATAAACTAAACTAGTGCTAAAACAAGAAACAAAAAGATTCGATTGCAAGATCTAAAGATATACCTCCAAGCGCTAACCTCCCCGACAACGGCGCCAGAAAAGAGCTTGCTGTCTACTACACAACCTTCTTCTTGTAGACGTTGTTGGGCCTCCAAGTGCAGAGGTTTGTAGGACAGTAGCAAATTTCCCTCAAGTGGATGACCTCAGGTTTATCAATCCGTGGGAGGCATAGGATGAAGATGGTCTCTCTCAAGCAACCCTGCAACCAAATAACAAAGAGTCTCTTGTGTCCCCTACACACCCAATATAATGGTAAATTGTATAGGTGCACTAGTTCGGCCAAGAGATGGTGATACAAGTGCAATATGGATGGTAGATGTAGGTTTTTGTAATCTGAAAATATAAAAACAGCAAGGTAACTAATGATAAAAGTGAGCGTAAACGGTATTGCAATGCGTTGAAACAAGGCCTAGGGTTCATACTTCCACTAGTGCAAGTTCTCTCAACAATAATAACATAATTGGATCATATAACTATCCCTCAACATGCAACAAAGAGTCACTCCAAAGTCACTAATAGCGGAGAACAAACGAAGAGATTATGGTAGGGTATGAAACCACCTCAAAGTTATCCTTTCTGATCGATCTATTCAAGAGTCCGTAGTAAAATAACACGAAGCTATTCTTTCCGTTCAATCTATCATAGAGTTCGTACTAGAATAACACCTTAAGATACAAATCAACCAAAACCCTAATGTCACCTAGATACTCCAATGTCACCTCAAGTATATGTGGGTATGATTATACGATATGCATCACACAATCTTAGATTCATCTATTCAAACCAACACAAAGTACTTCAAAGAGTGCCCCAAAGTTTCTACCAGAGAGTCAAGACGAAAACGTGTGCCAACCCCTATGCATAGGTTCATGGTCGGAACCCGCAAGTTGATCACCAAAACATACATCAAGTGGATCACATAATATCCCATTGTCACCATAGATAAGCATGTGCAAGACGTACATCAAGTGTTCTCAAATCCTTAAAGACTCAATCCGATAAGATAACTTCCAAGGGAAAACTCAATCCATTACAAGAGAGTAGAGGGGGAGAAACATCATTAGATCCAACTATAATAGCAAAGCTCGCGATACATCAAGATCGTACCACCTCAAGAACACAAGAGAGAGATAGAGGGAGAGATCAAACACATAGCTACTGGTACATACCCTCAGCCCCGAGGGTGGACTACTCCTCCTCGTCATGGAGAGCGCCGGGATGATGAAGATGGCCACCAGAGAGGGATTCCCCCCCTCCGGCAGGGTGCCGGAACGGGTCTAGATTGGTTTTCGGTGGCTACTGAGGCTTCTGGCGGCGGAACTCCCGAACTATTCTGCTCCCCAAAGTTTTTAGGGTATATGGGTATATATAGGAGGAAGAAGTATGTCGGTGGATCTCTGGGCTGTCCATGAGGCAGGGGGGCGCGCCCAGGGGGTGGGCGCGCCCCCACCCTCGTGGGCCGCCCGGGACTCTTCTGGTCCATCTCCGATACTCCATGGGCTTCTTCTGGTCCAAAAATAAGTTCCGTGAAG
Organism: Triticum urartu; assembly: GCF_003073215.2. Lineage (NCBI taxonomy): Eukaryota > Viridiplantae > Streptophyta > Magnoliopsida > Poales > Poaceae > Triticum > Triticum urartu. The sequence continues at coordinate 107,928,882 of NC_053025.1, read as the reverse complement.
TTTCAGGGCAATTGGACTCCGTTTGATTTTCCTTTTCTGTGATACTCTAAAACAAGGAAAAAACAGAAATTGGCACTGGGCTCTAGGTTAATAGGTTAGTCCAAAAATAATATAAAAGTGTATAACAAAGCCCATTAATCATCCAAAATTAATATAATATAGCATGAAGCAATAAAATATTATAGATACGTTGGAGACGTATCATCCGTCCCTGCGGCATATATCCGCTTGCATCTTCAGTTCACCTTGGTGGGCCGCCCCTCGGGCTGCATCATCCCCAGGCCGCTCAGGTCCGACCCAGCGGCATGTATCGTTCTCGCATTTACCTGAGCCAGTTGCTTTTCATGCATAATCTATCTATGGTCATCACCTGCTTAATTGTCACCCACCATGGGAGCCGTGCGCTGATCGTCTTTCTTTAGGATCCTTCGCATAAGAAGGCTAGGCACGGCGTATGTGCTCGGGCCCGTCCCTGCAGCGTCGATAAATCCAACGGCTGAGCTCTGTCTGGCGGGCCGGCCCCATTCACGTCACCTCCTGGGGTCGTTGGTGCTTGGCCTTTTCGTGCGAGAACCTCGGGAAATTCGTTCGGCGTAGGCTGTCTGACCATCTCGCAGGAACGCCACAGCCATCAAGAACCAAGACCTGGCGCAACCCGCCTTGAGGTAGGGCCTCGTGAGTCCCGCGCTGGCTCATGAGTGCCCAGACACACCTCGTTTGGCCCTACTGTGCAAGCCACGAGTCAGGGCGGGGCTGTACACGCCCCGGGGCTCCCCGTAGTAGGGAGTCCCCTCCCACGTTCCAGTGGAAGCACCATACTCCGCGCTGGCAGTTGACACTGCCGAGGAGCGGCTATGCCCATGCAAGTGCGGAAGCACCATGCTCCGCACTGGTGATAAACAACTGAGGGCGGCATCACGGCCGTATCAACCTCAGGGAGCCTCCGAGCTTAGTGTCTGGCCCCATCGAAACACCTCCCCTCGGGAGAGTCGCGCGAGGGGGCTGGGCACGGGGGCTACGCTTGGGTCACGCCCAAGCGTACGCCACCCTGCCAGGTACATCGGACCTGGTCGTCACGCGCCCTCCCAAGCGGAGCCAAGGTACGAAGGTCATTTGAACGTCAAGGGGGACTCCTGAGCATTGCGACTCAGGAGCCTAACTGACCATGTAGCCCCTCACTCCTTGGTCCATCTTGGTGATCCGGATGGTCCAACGGCGGGGTATGCGCGGGGTCGGGCCCTGACGACATAGAACACTAGGCCTATTTCCATATCTCCTTCCTATAGGCTGTTTGCGCGTCAAGGGGGACTCCTGAGCATCGCGACTCAGGAGCCTAACTGATCGCGTGGCCCCTCACTCCTTCGCCCGTCCTGGTGATCCGGACGGCCCAACAGCGTCTGAGGTATGCGCGGGGTCAGGCCCTGCTAACGTAGAACGTAAAGCAAATGGAAAGGAAATCGCAGAATTTCAAAGCAAATATTACAAGACATATTGTTCCCCTGAAATCAAACACGAGTTTAACGCCTCCACGAGGCATGGTGCATATTGCATAAACTAAAACAGGAAAGGAGCCGCCAGCAAGTTGTCTCGTCATACCTGGACGCTGCCGTCACCTGCAAGGGATGCTTCTTCTCCAACGGCGTTGTCTTCACCTGCACCACCAGCCGGAGTTGCAGGATCGGTAGCAACGCCGGTCGGGGCGCGGAACCTCTTCAGCAGGGCCTCCACCTGACCCTGCACAGCTACAGCAACGGCCTCGCAATGCTCGTCCTTCACAGGCTCCAGCAGCTCATCAAGGTGGGCGGCAGGATCGCGAAGATGGAGGTGGCTGAAGACACGCGTCATCGCAACTGAGGAAAGAACGCGGGCTTCTTCCTCCGCCATGGGGCTGATGCCGCTCACAACGTCCTCCAGCGCACCAACCAGAAAAGGAAGCAGCTGGTTGGGGCCCTCATCATCGGCAACCAGCGGCTCATCCAAACCCTTCTCATAGAGTGACTTCAGCGTCGTCCGAGCCCTCTCTTCAAGGAGCTTGAAGGCCGCACGGTCCTCAGCCAGAACCTTTGCCTTGGCGTCCAGCTCGGCCCCCTCCGCCCTTAGCTTCTGCTCCAACTCCTCCAGTCGGCCGCGCTCTGTGGCCTGCACCTTTGCCAACTGCTCCAGTTCGGCGTCGCGATCCTTGATTGTGTCCTCTTGGGATTTCATCTTCTCCTCCTCCGCCTTGCGACCTCGGGCATCTTTCACGCGCTCCCTCCGCACGGTCTCCAGCTCGGTCGCCAGTGACCGACAGCGGTCCTGGGCGGCCTTGGCATCCTTTAGCACCACCTGTCGGGTGGCCACAGCCTGAGCGACGGCCTCCCTGTCCTTCTTGGAGTCGGCAACGGTTTGGCTCAGTGTCGCCCGGACGGACGCGACGGAGTGCAGCCAGCCAGAGACCAGCTCCAGATGACCGGCCACCAGGCGATGGTCGGTGCCCTGAAGATCTTCTGGCAGCATGGCCATCGCAGAAAGAGCCTGCTCCAGGACGTCAGGAGAGACAGAAGAACCTAAGGACAGCAATGCGGCAGGAGGAAGAGGAGGCGTCGTCATTACCATGGCCTGGGAGGCCAGAGGCTCCTGAGCTTCAGGGACCCCAGCGCCCGAGCCGGACGCTGGCATCTCTGGAGCCAGCGGAGCCACGGGGGCTGACTCCTCCCGAAAATGCTCCACCCAGCCTCGCGAGGATGATCGGGCTGGAGAATCACGAGCGCCGTCGCCGCCCTTACCCATGGAGAGGGGTGCGGCCGCAGGAGGCGACCTGGGCTCGAGCAGCACCACCTCGTCCTCCCTTCTCCTCTTCGCCGTAGGTATCGGCCTAGTTGCACAACAAAGAAGAAGAGTCAGGGACGAGCAGCAGAAGCAAGAACAAGGCAGGACGTGAACACTTACTGGTCCATCGCAGCATAGTCCCTCCGCTTCGTAAGCTTGACGGCGGAGAGCTTCGCAGCCCGAGGCGCGGGCGCGCCGGCTCTGGGAGCGGAAGCAGGGGCAGCAGCTGGACCGGAAGCATCTCCAGGCGGCAGTGAGGCAGGAGCGTCGTCCCGGGAGAGCAGCGCCGACCTGCCCTTCGTCGGAACCACGGGCGGCTCCTCTCTCTCCGGGAGAACACCGGCATCATCATCGTCTTCAGGCAGGGTGCGGAGGATGTCGGCCTTGCGCAAGGGGAAGGTCTCCCCTATCCCCTCAGGGGTCGCCTCCGAGTTGTGCTCCTCGCCCTCCTCATCCTCCCCGTCCCTGCGGGAATCGCCGGAAGACACGTCCACCGTCGCCGTCACCACCAGGACTTCAAAGGGCGCAGGCGGCACCAGGCCGCGCCCGTCAAAGGTGGGCATGGCTGCCATGATCAGTGCTCCGTCCTTCCGAAGGAACAAGGGAGCGTGGGCACTCGGTGGATACTCTTGGTCGTCCCCGAACAAGAGGCGGAGTGCCATGGCCAACTGCTCCTCAGACAAAGCCTCCGGACTCAGGCGGAGCTTGTCCTCTTCGTCCCGAGGGTCCACAAGGGGCGCGAGCGCGCCTGGAGAGGAGCCACCCGCAGCGTCGGGAACTCCCTCAAGAGCATGGACCCCGTCAGCTTCACCGCCTTCGCGTTGCCCGGCCTCAAGTCGATGGTCATCTTCTTCAACACCGCCTTCGCCCGGTCGTTAGTAAGCTTCGCGCAGGACCACCCCTCGTCAGACCAAGGCATCTCCGTCAGCAGCTTCAACCGTGGGTGGACGCACTTAGCGTCCATCATGACCCACTTGCTCCGGAAGCCATCAGCCTTCTTGCCAGCCTTCGAGATCGCGTTGGCCTTGCCGGCTGCGACAAAGTTGGCGCACCCCGTGGTGTGGCCGTCGTTGATTCGGAGGAAGAAGAAATGACGCAGCAGTGCCACAGACGGCATCACCTCGACATACGCCTCGCAGTAGAAGGCAAAGATTGACAACAGAAGAACGGAGTTGGGATGGATATGGAGAAGGGGGAACTAGGCCGGCGACGATGCTGCTCATGAAGAAGGGGTAGAAGGAGCTCTTCGAAGCCTCCGGCATGGCGGAGCCAGCCTGGAGCTCGGTCTTCCCCTTCTTGTTATTCTCCCTTGCCGTTAGCAGGCGTGTGGCGGCAAGGTTCTTCTCCGAGATGTTGGGCGCTTCCAGTGCCGGCTCGTACCAGGCGGGCGGTGAAGTGGCCTTGACCTTTTGGGGCGCCATTGGTCGGAAGCTTGGAAGGGGATCAAGGAAGATCTGGAGATTTCGGAAGCGAGGAGCGAGAGAGGGGATCTGGAGCAAGGCAAAGGAAAGCAATGAAGGCAAGCGTTTCCCGCACCAGCCTTTTGTTAGATGGGCAGTTGCCGAGGCAGCGTGGGGAAGCGGAGACGCCCACGTCCAATCAGTCGCCACGCGCCAACCGTGGCCGCAAGCTGTTGGGGCCCACGGCGCTCCTCACTTGCCCTTTGGCTTCGCCTCGAAGCCAAGCCCGAGAGCGCCTTGGGCCTGGGGCTACTGTCAGCGTTCTGGGAATGGGGGTCCCCAGACTTGCCTACCTGCGACCCACGGCGTGGCTCCACCAGCGGCCCTGTACGGCCCATCTTCACTAGAAAACACTCAAGACCCTCGTGAGGGGCCAAGCCTCGCGAGGCGGACGATGCAAGACCTCCTCAGGGGCGGCCTCACCAGGTTGGCTCGTGAGGGGCGGAGATATCAAGGGAAGGGACACCTCACGAGGTTTGTATGACGCAAGCCATGACAACTGGAGCCAGGCGGGCGCCAGTACGCGTAGTGTCCTTGTTTCCTCTTTCGTGCTAAAGGGGAAAGCACAGGCGAGGAGTCCCGAAGCATCAGGCAATGGTTTTCATATCGGTGCAACAACACCAAGACCAGCAGGACGGCAGGACAGAGGTCACCGTGGATCCCAAGACAGCGTCACCACCAGAGCCTTTGGCAGGCGAAGACTACTTTTGTCAGGATAGCTTGTACTAGTTGTCTCCCTTCAAATTGGCCGTTGTGGGATCCCTTCCCGCTCAATATTTTGGAAGAGGACCCGGGCCTCTATATATAGGACTAGCCACCACCGTAGATAGGGGGTCGAATCCTGATCGAGAGGCTCATCCAGAAGGAGAGAATCCTCAACCACACAAGCTCACCGAGCACAAGAACACCTCTCCTCAGGAGGCTGTTCTTCCCTTGTAACTGTTCATCCTCAGCCCAAGAGGCAATCCACCACACCACACTGGAGTAGGGTATTACACCACAATGGTGGCCCGAACCAGTATAAATCTTGTGTCTCATGTTCTTTGGGTTCGTCGAGCTAGGTCCTGAAATCATACGGAGTGCGAGCTAGAGAGGGGAAGAGATCTTAGTGCGCCCCCCAGTGTTTGAACCTCAAGAGTTTTGCCGGAACCCGAAATCCGACACTTTTAAATTTTTGAACATTTTTTAGAAATTTTCAAATGTTTTCTAAAATCAAGAACATTTTTTGAATTCGTGAACATTTCATACAATTTGCAAAATGAAATAAAATTGTGAACATTTTATTTAACAATTTTTGTTGAATCGATGAACATTTCTCGTTGAACATTTTATTCATTTAATGAACATTTTTCCAGATTGAATGAACATTTTTTTGATTTCCCAAACCTTTTTTTCAAAATTACGAACAATTTTTGAATACACAATTTCTTTTGTATAAATATTGAACATTTTCTAAATCCACAAAAAATATGAATTATTAAATATTTTATTTCAAAATTCTAATAATTCTAATTCTCATAACTTTTTTCAAATCCCAAATTATTTAAAGTAGAAGAAAAGAATGATAGAAAAGGAAAACAAAAATTAAAAACAAATTTAAAAACCAGGCCGCACTTACATGGGCCGGCTCAAACACGGAGGCTGCGTCTTCTTCCAACGCAACAGTGTGCAGTATAGAAGGTTCCTACTGTATTACTGTATGGGCCAGCCGGTGCTGGGATTCCCATGTGCGCGATTTTGTAAAAAAGAAATGTTTGATTATTTAAACATTGTTTGAAATTTCGAAAACAAATAGTCGGGAAATCAAAAAATGTTCATGATTTTCTAAAAAGTTCGTTTATTAAAAAATGCTAATGAAATGAACAAAATTTTGCCAATTCAAAAAATGTTCATGAAATTTTGCCAATTCAAAACATATCCTATTTTTTTTAAAACTGTTAATGACTTACAAAATAGTTTATTATTTCATAAAATGTTCGTGGATTCAAAAAATGATCATGTATTTCTAAAAATGTTCATTAGTTCAAAAAAATGTTTGTGAAATTTAAAAAATGTTCCACCAATTTAAAAAAAAAATGGTTGTCGATTCTAGAAATGTTCCCCTATTCAAGAAAATATTTTAAAAAATTTCACGATTTTTTTTCAAAATCGTTGCAGAAGTATAAAATGTTCATGAATTCAAAATTTTCATGATTTTGGAAAATGTTTAAAAATCTGTAAAAATGTTCATGATTTGAAAATTTGAAAAATGTTCATGATTTCAGATATGTTCACGAGTTTAAAAAATGCTCATGGTTTTAGAAATTGTTCACGCTTTCACCAAAATAAGAGTGATAAAGTATCTTGTTGATGCAGCAAAGTATGGTCATGGCCATTGAAGATTATAATTTTTTTTCTCCCATTGCAACGCACAAGCACTTTTGCTAGTCTGTACCTATATAATAACCGGCAAAACGGGAGATTTTTTTGCAATACCTGTTGTTCTCCACGGAGAACAAAACCATGTATATATGATCCAGATTCAATCGATCTGGTGGATGAACAATATTAATTCAGATTGTTAGTTTATTTTAAAATGTTAAAAGTAGAATAGGAAGAAATAGCATTATTAATGAACCTGGAGTAACAACAGACGTTAGCATACCTGGACTATCAAACAGAATGCAAGGCCTACTTCCGAAAACAATTAGTAGGGGACTGAAAATTGTGCCAAACATAACATGCCAAGATAGTCCCACCTCCATAATTTGTCGAGTTAATTTCTTCTTCCTTCCTCCATGATAAATTCCCTACTTCCTCTTTTATTGAGACCCATGCTTCATCCATTTCTGTTGTTTGTTGCTTGCTGATTTCTAGGCAACTCGCGGAAGTATATAAATTGGTGGATGTTATTGTAAAAAAGAAAGGTGTGACTATTTCATTAAGCAATAAACCTATTTTTTTAACACAACCAAAACCTGGTTGAGGTGGCCGCACTCTTTGTGACGGGAGGTGAGTCCGTCAGTTCGAACTCCCACACCAGCAACTATTTTTTCTTTGGGCTTTTTTTGAGAAATCTCGCTCACTTTATTGATTCAAGACAATGTTCATAGGTACATGGTTTGGGTCATGAGGAGTGCCCAACCAAACATGCCTACCTATATCTAAGTTACAAGCAAATTTAGCGAGATTATGAGCCTCGAAGTTAAAGTTCCTTCGCTTAAACACGAACGAGCAAGAAGAAAAACTAGCCCATGTGTAACAGCCGCATTGGGACCTCCTGTCCCTTTGTTGATATCTTGCACCACCCCTTGGCAATCTGAGGCCACCATGATATCCTGCTCGTGTAGATCTTCCGCCAAAGATAGATCCTCCCGACATGCATATGTCTCCAGAATCATTGGGTCCCGGATGCCCCCAAACACAACCGCTAACGAGCCAAGAAAATTGCCACTTGAATCCCGACAAACTGCAGCAGCCACTCCCATGCGCCTGTTCCTTGCTATTGCACCATCCACATTGATCTTTATGAAGCCAGCTGGCGGTGAGATCCATCGGCGCTGCTGAACTAGTACTGCATGTACCTGCGCTCTTGGTTCCCTAGTGGAGATCTGTTATAGCTCCTGTAAATAAGAGTCTACAAAGGATATAGTCTGGTGTGGATTTTGGAATAAATATTCATAGATTGCCTTGCGCCTTGCATACCACACAACCCAGAGTGTGACGACCATCCTCGTAAAACTCGTGTGATCTAGTGCACGAAGCCCAAACAGCCAGTTCTTCGCACATGGCTCCATATTTTCCGTCATCTTCAACACAAGAGTTTCATCCAACAAGGCCCAGATACACCTTGACATCGTGCATGTCTCCATGAATCTTGGTCTCAACAGAGCGGACATGCGCTATGAGTTGCCATATACCGTCTATGTAGAACGTCCGTAGTGGGTATGGAGTGTCATGCGAGACGCCAAAGAAAAACTCGAATCTTTGATGAAACTTTTAGTTGCCACACACGGGCCCAAGCTTCCTCTTCTTTGGAATTGGACGATGAGCCACCCCTTCCTTCTAGCCAGGCTTCCCGTTGTAATTTTGTTGTGACCAGGAGCCTATAAGCTGAGCTAACTGTAAACCTGCCCTTCTTGTCCAGGTTCCAAGCCCAGGAGTCCTCGTTGATTCGAGTGCACACCGATATCTTTAGGATTGCTTTAGCATCAAACGGTAAGAACACTAACCATATTAAGGGTTCATTCCATGAAGCAGTAGCTGGAGACAGAAGTTCGGACACTCTCCTGGGAGGTGCCGCAACTAGAGATGCAATCAGCTTTGATGATGTTTCCTTGGGGATCCAGTTGTCCTCCCAAATGCGAGTTGATCAGCCATTCCCAATCCTTCGGATTATTCCCTGCTGCAGCACGTCCCGACCCTCTAGGATTGCACGCCATATTTGAGATGGGCAAGATCCCAGCTCCGCCTCAAGAATTGTAGAGTTTGGGAAATAAGACGCCTTCAAAATTCTTGCACTTAGAGTTGCCGGTTCCTGTAGAACTCTCCGTGCTTGCCTGGAAAGCAGTGCCAGGTTGAATAGTTCAAGATCTCTGAACCCTAGGCCTCCCAAGTATTTTGGCCTCGTCATGCCATCCCATGAAACCCAAGTTGGTTTATGCTCACCTTATTTGCACCCCCACCAAAACTTTCTGATCATGGTTTTTATGTGATCACATAGACCTCTTGGCAACTTGAAACAAGACATAGAAAATACCGGGGTAGCTTGGGCTACAGATTTTATGAGCACCTCCTTTCCTCCTGCCAAAAAACACTTGCTCATCCATCCCTTCACCTTATTCCATACTCAATCGCTCAAGTATTTGAATGTCCCTTTCTTGGAGTGCCCCACATCAGATGGCATTCCCAGATATTTGTCATTAAGTGGTTCATTGGGGACTTGCAGAAATCCCTTCACAACATTTCATACTATCTTTGGGCATCCTCTGCTGAAAAAGATGGATGACTTATCCCTGTAAATTCTCTGACCCGATGCCATGCAATATGTATCCAATAGGTTTGAAACCAATTCTGCTTCGTTATTGCCCTGAAAAATAGCAGGCGGTCATCCGTGAATAAAAGGTGGTTCACCGGCGGAGCCAATGGTGCCACCTTAATGCCGCTGAGCTGGGATGACTCGTTCTGAGACTTTAGGAGGCATGAAAGGGCCTCTGCTGCCAACAAGAAAAGATACGGTGAGATCGGATCTCCCTATCAAATACCACGTGTGGGTTTAAACACCTCTGATTTAACCCCATTGAACATCACTGAAAATGATACTGAACTAATCATACTCATGATAACTGTGACCCATTGTGGAGCAAAACCAAGTTTCTCCATAATAGCTCAAAGGTAGGACCACTCCACTTTGTCATAAGCCTTCATCATGTCTAACTTTAGAGCACAATAGCTATTAGATTTGGATCTATTCCTCTTCATAAAATGAAGGCACTCATAGGCTGAAATTATATTGTCCGTGATTAGCCTACTAGGCACAAACGCAGACTGATGTTCGGGTATGATGTCAGGAAGCACAACCTTTAGACGATACGCTAGAACCTTAGAGGCAATCTTGTAAAATACATTGCACAAACTTATAGGGTGAAACTATGAAAGTAAGACAGGGTTTGTTACCTTCGGGATCAAAACCAGTAAAGTATCATTGAGCCGCTCGGGACTTTCCTCACCCCTAACAATTCCAAGCACCGCCCGAGTGACAGCCTCGCCACACACATCCCAGTGTCGCTGAAAAAAGTGCGCCGGAAATCCATCTGGACCCGGAGCCTTAGTTGGAAACATTTGAAAGAGTGCTGCTTTGACCTCTTTTTCATCATATGGAGCCAACAAGCTTGCATTCATTGTTGCAGTCACTTTAACAGGAACGTGTTCGAGCACTTCCTGCAACCCTTGTACACCCTCTGATGTGTAGAGGTTCTTATAAAATTCAAGAGCAAGCTGCTGCATCTCAGTGGGATCTTCGGTTAACTGGCCATTGGGTTTCTGAAGTGCTTTTATCAAGCTCTTTCTCCTCCTCATCGAAGCCCTCATATGAAAAAAGTGTGTGTTCCGATCCCATTCTGACAGCCATTGCACGCGTGACCACTGGCACCACATTAACTCTTCCCTCATATATACTTCAATCAGTCTGTCATTTATCTTAACTTCAACATGCGACGGACCAGTTCTTTGTGGTTGGCTCCGCAACCGCTCAAGCTCTTTCTTTAGTTTTCTGGTTTCGCCTCAATGCTGCCGAAGGTCGTCCTCAACCACTCGCCCAAGTTCTGCACTATATCATCAAGCTTCCCGCGCACCTCCTCCACCATTAGATTGTGACCATTGGGCTCCCATGCAGCGATCATGGTCGGCTTTAACTCTGCATGTGTATCCCACATAACTGTTGGGGAACGTAGCAGAATTTTAAAATTTTCTACGCATCACCAAGATCAATCTATGGAGTCATCTAGCAACGAGGGAGAGGAGAGTGCATCTACATACTCTTGTAGATCGCGAGCGGAAGCGTTCAAGAGAACGGGGTTGATGGAGTCGTACTAGCCGTGATCCAAATCACCGATGACCTAGCGCCGAACGGACGGCACCTCCGCGTTCAACACACGTACGGTTGGGAAGATGTCTCCTCCAACTTGATCTAGCTAGGGGGAAGGAGAGGTTGATGGAGATCCAGCAGCACGACGGCGTGGTGGTGGAAGCAACGGTGATCTCGACAGGGCTTCGCCAAGCTCAAGGAGAGGGAGGAGTGTCATGGGAGGGAGAGGGAGGCGCCAGGGGCCAGGGTGCGGCTGCCCTCCCTCCCCCCCACTATGTATAGGACCCCTAGGGGGGCGCCGGCCCTAGGAGATGCAATCTCCAAGGGGGGCGGCGGCCAAGGGGGGTGGAGTGCCCCCCAAGCCAAGTGGGGTGCCCCCCACCCCTAGGGTTTCCAACCCTAGGCGCAGGGGGAGGCCCATGGGGGCGCACCAGCCCACTAGGGGCTGGTTCCCCTCCCACTTCAGCCCATGGGGCCCTCCGGGATAGGTGGCCCCACCCGGTGGACCCCCGGGACCCTTCTGGTGGTCCCGGTACAATACCGATTACCACCGAAACTTTCCCGATGGCCGAAACTTGACTTCCTATATATAAATCTTCACCTCCGGACCATTCCGGAACTCCTCGTGACGTCCGAGATCTCATCCGGGACTCCAAAAAACTTTCGGGTTACCGTATACTAATATCTCAACAACCCTAGCGTCACCGAACCTTAAGTGTGTAGACCCTACGGGTTCGGGAGACACGCAAACATGACCGAGACGACTCTCCGTTCAATAACCAACAGCGGGATCTGGATACCCATGTTGGCTCCTACATGCTCCTCGATGATCTCATCGGATGAACCATGATGTCGAGGATTCAATCAATCCCGTATACAATTCCCTTTGTCAATCGGTACGTTACTTGCCCGAGACTCGATCGTCGGTGTCCCGATACCCCGTTCAATCTCGTTACCGGCAAGTCACTTTACTCATACCGTAATGCATGATCCCGTGATCAACCACTTGGTCACATTGAGCTCATTATGATGATGCATTACCGAGTGGGCCCATAAATACCTCTCCGTCATACGGAGTGACAAATCCCAGTCTCGATTCGTGCCAACCCAACAGACACTTTCGGAGATACCCGTAGTGTACCTTTATAGTCACCTAGTTATGTTGTGACGTTTGGCACACCCAAAGCACTCCTACGGTATCCGGGAGTTGCATAATCTCATGGTCTAAGGAAATGATACTTGACATTCAGAAAAGCTATAGCAAATGAACTACACGATCTTTGAGCTATTCTTAGGATTGGGTCTTGTCCATCACATCATTCTCCTAATGATGTGATCCCGTTATCAATGACATCCAATGTCCATAGTTAGGAAACCATGACTAGCTTTTGATCAACGAGCTAGACAACTAGAGGCTCACTAGGGACGTCTTGTGGTCTATGTATTCACACATGTATTACGATTTCCGGATAACACAATTATAGCATGAATAATAGACAATTATCATGAACAAGGAAATATAATAATAACCATTTTATTATTGCCTCTAGGGCATATTTCCAACAGTCTCCCACTTGCACTAGAGTCAATAACCTAGTTACATTGTGATGGATCGAACATCCATGCAGTTCTGATGTTGATCATGTTTTGCTCTAGGGAGAGGTTTAGTCAACGGAGCTGCCACATTCAGGTCCGTATGTACTTTACAAATATCTATGTCTCCATTTTGAACACTTTCACGAATGGAGTTGAAGCGACGCTTGATATGCCTGGTCTTCTTGTGAAACCTGGGCTCCTTGGCAAGGGCAATAGCTCCAGTGTTGTCACAGAAGAGAGTCATCGGGCCCGACGCATTGGGTATGACTCCTAGGTCAATAATGAACTCCTTCACCCATATTGCTTCTTGTGCTGCCTCCGAGGCTGCCATGTACTCCGCTTCACATGTAGATCCCGCCACAACGCTTTGCTTGCAACTGCACCAGCTTACTGCCCCACCATTCAAAATATACACGTATCCGGTTTGTGACTTAGAGTCATCCAGATCTGTGTCGAAGCCAGCATCGACGTAACCCTTTACGACGAGATCTTCGTCACCTCCATAAACGAGAAACATATCCTTAGTCCTCTTCAGGTACTTCAGGATATTCTTGACCGCTGTCCAGTGTTCCATGTCGGGATTACTTTGGTACCTTCCTACCAAACTTACGGCAAGGTTTACATCAGGTCTGGTACACAGCATAGCATACATGATTAGACCCTATGGCCGAGGCATAGGGGATGACACTCATCTTTTTCTCTATCTTCTGCCGTGATCGGGCATTGAGCCGTGCTCAATCTCGTACCTTGCAATACAGGCAAGAACCCCTTCTTTGACTGATCCATATTGAACTTCTTCAATATCTTGTCAAGGTACGTACTCTATGAAAGACCAACGAGGCGTCTCGATCTATCTCTATAGATCTTGATGCCTAATATATAAGCAGCTTCTCCAAGATCCTTCATTGAAAAACACTTGTTCAAGTAGGCCTTTATGCTTTCCAAGAATTCTATATCATTTCCCATCAACAGTATGTCATCCACATACAATATGAGAAATGCTACAGAGCTCCCACTCACTTTCTTGTAAACGCAGGCTTCTCCATAAGTCTGCGTAAACCCAAACGCTTTGATCATCTCATCAAAACGAATGTTCCAACTCCGAGATGCTTGCACCAGCCCATAGATCGAGCGTTGGAGTTTGCACACCTTGTCAGCATTCTTAGGATCGACAAAACCTTCCGGCTGCATCATATACAATTCTTCCTTAAGGAAACCATTAAGGAATGCCGTTTTGACGTCCATTTGCCATATCTCATAATCATAGAATGCGGCAATTGCTAACATGATTCGGACGGACTTCAGCTTTGCTACGGGTGAGAAAGTCTCATCGTAGTCAACCCCTTGAACTTGTCGATAACCCTTAGCGACAAGCCGAGCTTTATAGATGGTCACATTACCATCCGCGTCTATCTTCTTCTTAAAGATCCATTTATTTTCTATGGCTCTCCGATCATCGGGCAAGTCAGTCAAAGTCCATACTTCGTTTTCATACATGGATCCTATCTCGGATTTCATGGCTTCCAGCCATTTGTCGGAATCTGGGCCCGCCATCGCTTCTTCATAGTTCGAAGGTTCACCATTGTCTAACAACATGATTTCCAGGACAGGGTTGCCGTACCACTCTGGTGCGGAATGTGTCCTTGTGGACCTACGAAGTTCAGTAGCGACTTGATCTAAAGTTTCATGATCATCATCATTAACTTCCTCTCTAGTCGGTGCAAGCACCTCAGGAACATTTTCTTGAGCTGCGCCACTCTCCGGTTCAAGAGGCAATACTTCATCAAGTTCTACTTTCCTCCCACTTACTTCCTTCGAGAGAAACTCTTTATCCAGAAAGGATCCATTATTCGCAACAAAGATCTTTCCTTCGAAATTGAGGTAGAAGGTATACCCAATAGTTTCTTTAGGGTATCCTATGAAGACACATTTTTTCGATTTGGGTTCGAGCTTTTCAGGTTGAAGTTTCTTGACATAAGCATCGCATCCTCAAACTTTTAGAAACGATATCTTAGGTTTCTTCCTAAACCATAATTCATACGGTGTTGTCTCAACGGATTTCGACGGAGCCCTATTTAAAGTGAATGCGGCAGTCTCTAAAGCATAGCCCCAAAATGGCAGCGGTAAATCAGTAAGAGACATCATAGATCGCACCATGTCCAATAGAGTGCGATTACGACGTTCGGACACACCATTACGCTGAGGTGTTCCAGGCGGCGTGAGTTGTGAAACTATTCCACATTTCCTTAAGTGTGTGCCAAATTCATGACTCAAATATTCTCCCCCACGATCTGATCACAAGAACTTGATTTTCCTGTCACGTTGATTCTCAACCTCACTCTGAAATTCCTTGAACCTTTCAAAGGTCTCAGACTTGTGTTTCATTAAGTAGACATACCCATATCTACTCAAGTCATCAGTGAGGGTGAGAACATAACGATAGCCACTGCGAGCCTCAACACTCATTGGACCGCATACATCAGTATGTATGATTTCCAATAAGTTGGTTGCTCGCTCCATTGTTCCTGAGAACGGAGTCTTGGTCATTTTACCCATGAGGCATGGTTCGCACGTGTCAAATGATTCGTAATCAAGAGACTCCAAAAGTCCATCTGCATGGAACTTCTTCATGCGTTTGACACCTATGTGACCAAGGCGGAAGTGCCACAAGTATGTGGGACTATCATTATCAACCTTACATCTTTTGGTATTCACACTATGAATATGTGTAACATTACGCTCGAGATTCATTAAGAATAAACCATTCACCAGCGGGGCATGACCATAAAACATATCTCTCATATAAATAGAACAACCATTATTCTCGGATTTAAATGAGTAGCCATCTCGAATTAAACGAGATCCTGATACAATGTTCATGCTCAAAGCTGGCACTAAATAACAATTATTGAGGTTTAAAACTAATCCCGTAGGTAAATGTAGAGGCAGCATGCCGACGGCGATCACATCGACCTTGGAACCATTCCCGACGCGCGTCGTCACCTCGTCCTTCGCCAGTCTCCGCTTATTCCGCAGCTCCTGCTTTAAGTTACAAATGTGAGCAACCGCACCGGTATCAAATACCCAGGAGCTACTACTAGTACTGGTAAGGTACACATCAATTACATGTATATCACATATACCTTTAGTGTTGCCGGCCTTCTTGTCCGCTAAGTATTTGGGGCAGTTCCGCTTCCAGTGACCACTTCACTTGCAATAAAAACACTCGGTCTCAGGCTTGGGTCCATTCTTTGACTTCTTCCCGGCAGCTTGCTTACCGGGCGCGGCAACTCCCTTGTCGTCCTTCTTGAAGTTCTTCTTACCCTTGCCTTTTCTTGAACTTAGTGGTTTTATTCACCATCAACACTTGATGTTCCTTTTTGATTTCCACCTTCGCTGATTTCAGCATTGAATATACTTCAGGAATGGTCTTTTCCATCCCCTGCATATTGAAGTTCATCACAAAGCTCTTGTAGCTCGGTGGAAGCGACTGAAGGATTCTGTCAATGACCGCGTCATCCGGGAGATTAACTCCCAGCTGAGTCAAGCGGTTATGCAACCCATACATTTTGAGTATGTGCTCATTAACAGAACTATTTTCCTCCATCTTACAACTGAAGAACTTGTCAGAGACTTCATATCTCTCGACCCGGGCATGAGCTTGGAAAACCATTTTCAGCTCTTCGAACATCTCATATGCTCTATGTTGCTCAAAACGCTTTTGGAGCCTCGGTTCTAAGCTGTAAAGCATGCCGCACTGAACGAGAGAGTAATCATCAGCACGTGACTGCCAAGCGTTCATAACATCTTGGTTCTCTGGGATGGGTGCATCACCTAGCGGTGCTTCTAGGACATAATCTTTCTTGGCAGCTATGAGGATGATCCTCAGGTTCCGGACCCAGTCCGTATAGTTGCTGCCATCATCTTTCAGCTTGGTTTTCTCTAGGAACGCGTTGAAGTTGAGGACAACATGGGCCATTTGATCTACAAGACATATTGTAAAGATTTTAGACTAAGTTCATGATAATTAAGTTCATCTAATCAAATTATTCAATGAACTCCCACTCAGATGGACATCCCTCTAGTCATCTAAGTGAAACATGATCCGAGTCAACTAGGCCGTGTCCGATCATCATGTGAGACAGACTAGTTAACATCGGTGAACATCTTCATATTGATCGTATCTTCTATACGACTCATGCTCGACCTTTCGGTCTTCCGTGTTCCGAGGCCATGTCTGTGCATGCTAGGCTCGTCAAGTCAACCTAAGTGTATTGTGTGTGTAAATCTGGCTTACACCCGTTGTATTCGAACATTAGAATCTATCACACCCGATCATCATGTGGTGCTTCGAAACAACGAACCTTCGCAACGGTGCATAGTTAGGGGGAACACTTTCTTGAAATTATTACGAGGGATCATCTTATTTAAGCTACCGTCGTTCTAAGCAAATAAGATGTAAAACATGATAAACATCACATGCAATCAAATAGTGACATGATATGGCCAATAACATTTTGCTCCTTTTGATCTCCATCTT
The DNA here is from genome assembly GCF_003073215.2 of Triticum urartu. Taxonomy (NCBI): domain Eukaryota; kingdom Viridiplantae; phylum Streptophyta; class Magnoliopsida; order Poales; family Poaceae; genus Triticum; species Triticum urartu. The sequence goes on along the minus strand of NC_053025.1, from coordinate 107,911,913 downwards.
CGGGGCTCCATGATCATCGTTGTCACCCGCATGACACCATGATCTCCATCATCATGATCTCCATCATCGTGTCTTCTTGAAGTTGTCTCGTCATCTATTACTTCTACTACTATGGCTAACGCTTTAGCAATAAAGTAAAGTAATTACATGACGTTTATGTTGACACGCAGGTCATAAATAAATTAAGACAACTCCTATGGCTCCTGCCGGTTGTCATACTCATCGACATGCAAGTCGTGATTCCTATTACAAGAACATGATCAATCTCATACATCACATATATCATTCATCACATCCTTTTGGCCATATCACATCACACGGCACATGCTGCAAAAACAAGTTAGACGTCCTCTAATTGTTGTTGCAAGTTTTTACGTGGCTGCTATAGGTTTCTAGCAAGAACGTTTCTTACCTATGCCAAAACCACAACGTGATATGCCAATTTCTATTTACCCTTCATAAGGACCCTTTTCATCGAATCCGATCCGACTAAGGTGGGAGAGGCAGACACCCACTAGCCACCTTATGCAACTAGTGCATGTCAGTCGATGGAACCAGTCTCACGTAAGCATACGTGTAAGGTCGGTCCGGGCCGCTTCATCCCACGATGCCGCCGAATCAAGATAAGACTAGTAACGGCAAGTAAATTGACAATATCGACGCCCACAACTGCTTTGTGTTCTACTCGTGCATAGAAACTACGCATAAACCTGGCTCCAATTCCATTGTTGGGGAACGTAGCAGAATTTTAAAATTTTCTACGCATCACCAAGATCAATCTATGGAGTCATCTAGCAACGAGGGAGAGGAGAGTGCATCTACATACCCTTGTAGATCGCGAGCGGAAGCGTTCAAGAGAACGGGGTTGATGGAGTCGTACTCGCCGTGATCCAAATCACCGATGACCTAGCGCCGAACGGACGGCACCTCCGCGTTCAACACAAGTACGGTTGGGAAGACGTCTCCTCCAACTTGATCCAGCAAGGGGGAAGGAGAGGTTGATGGAGATCCAGCAGCACGATGGCGTGGTGGTGGAAGCAACGGTGATCTCGGCAGGGCTTCGCCAAGCTCAAGGAGAGGGAGGAGTGTCACGGGAGGGAGAGGGAGGCACCAGGGGCTAGGGTGCGGCTGCCCTCCCTCCCCCCCCCCCACTATATATAGGACCCCTAGGGGGGCGCCGGCCCTAGGAGATGCAATCTCCAAGGTGAGGCGGCGGCCAAGGGGGGTGGAGTGCCCCCCAAGCCAAGTGGGGCACCCCCCACCCCTAGGGTTTCCAACCCTAGGCGCAGGGGGAGGCCCATGGGGGGCGCACCAGCCCACTAGGGGCTGGTTACCCTCCCACTTCAGCACATGGGGCCCTCTGGGATAGGTGGCCCCACCCGGTGGACCCCCGGGTGTCGGCGTTCTGGGAACGGGGGTCCCCAGACTTGCCTGCCTGCGGCCTGCGGCGTGGCTCAAAGGGGGGCCTAGCACGGCTCATCTTCATCAACACGGACCCAAGACCCTCGCGAGGGGCCAAGCCTCGCGGGGCGTACGACACGGAGCTTCCTCAGGCACGGCCTCATCAGGCTAGCTCGCGAGGAGGCGGAGAAATCAAGGCGGGGTACCTCATGAGGTGCCCGTGACGCAAGCCATGACGACCAAGGGTGCCAGGCGCGCGCCAGCCCGCGCAGTGTCCTCCTTTCCGCTTTGGTGCAAAGGGAGCAAGCGCAGGCGAGAGCATCAAGCAAAGGCACCCGTTTCGGTGCAACAAGACCAAGACCAGCCCAACGGCAGGGAGGAAGTCATTGTGGAGCCCAAGCCAGCGTCACCACCAGAGTCTTTGGTAGGCGAGGACCAACTTTAGTCAGGATAAGTGTACCCGATGTTCCCCTTCAAAATGGCCAATTGTTGGCGCCCTTCCCGCTCAATATTTGGGAAGAGGCCCAGGGCCTTTGCCTATAAATAGGACTAGCCACCCCCAGAGGAGGGGGGATGAGATGAGATCAGGTAGATGAGACCAGGGATAAGATCAGAGCGGCAAGAGAGAGAGAGAGAAGGGTGACTGAACTCCTCCTAGCAGTTCATCCTCCCAGCCAAGAACAGGCCCTCGCGAGGCTGTTCTTCCTTGTATTGCTCATCATCATCAGCCCAAGAGGCAATCCACCAAACCACACCGGAGTAGGGTATTACACCACAACGGTGGCCCGAACCAGTATAAACCCTGTGTCTCTTGTGTTGTTCTTTCCATAGCTTAGATCTTAGCGAGGCGGTGGGGTGTAGGTAGGTAGAAGGCGAAATCTCCACGCGCACCCCAGTGTTCGAACCTCAAGGGTCTGCCGGAACCCGAAATCCGACATCTGGCGTGCCAGGTAGGGGTGCACCGGAGTTTCCCCTTCCGCCACCACCACGACCTGCCTCGCGATGAGTAGCGTGTCGCCCACTCCGGCCGCCGGCGCCAACACGGGGGCCAGGGGGCTCCGAGCCCTGGCCCCAGCTCTGCAACGAGTACGGTGGCCAGACAAGTTCAAGCCAATGACGCCGCCGCGCTACGGCGGCACGACTGGTCCGCTGACCTTCTTGCTGGCGTACAAGGAGGCCATCCTCGAAACCGGAGGTGATAATAGGGTCATGGCCAACTGGCTTCCCATGGCCCTGACCGGCGCTCCATGCACATGGCTGCTCCACCTGCCGGCAACCTCCGTGGCCTCTTGGGAGGAGCTCCGCGGACTCTTCCTCTCCCACCACGCTACACCAACACCCCCGGTCGTCGCGGCCCTCCTGGGCGGCTCGCAGACGCCGCCTACAAGTCACCACGTCAAGCCGTTCATCCGCCGGGTCAGCACCGCTTCCACGCAGCAGGGGGCTCTCCCGGACCGGGCGGCGCCTAAGGCTGGTCTGACCTTCAGCTCGGAGGACCACCCCTCCAACTCGGCCTTCTCGGGTGCGCTCCCCATGCTGTGCACCCCCACCATCTGCCAGGTGGCCGTCACCAGAACTCTCATCGATGGCGGTGCGGGCCTCAGCGTGCTCTCGGTTGAGGCCTTCAACCTCCTCTGCATACCCCTGGAGCGGCTGCAACCCAGCCGGCCCTTCTCAGGCGTTGGGGGCGGGTCATCCAGCTCCTTGGGACAGATCCGGCTCCCAGTAACCTTCGGCACCTACGAAAACTTCCGCACGAAGCTGATCGACTTCGACATCGGCCCCATCGGCCTCCCCTACAATGCCATCCTCGGCTATCCAGCGCTGGCCCAGTTCATGGCCGCGGCGCACCCGGCGTACAACCTCATGAAGATGCCCGGGAGCAGCGGTGTCCTCACCGTGCACGGGGACACCGGAGACGCACTGCGAGTGCTCAAGCTCGCCTACAAGACGGCGGCGTCGGCATAGGCCGCCGACTCGGAGACCCCCGAGCCCAAGGGGGCTGCACCCGCCAAGAAGAAACAATTGTTCACCCAAGACAAGGCAGAAACCAAGCAGATACCCGTCGATGAGGACGGGTCCACCAATGCCACTTTCACCATAGGCGCCAACCTTGAGCCCGAGCAGGAGGAGACCCTGGTCAAGTTCCTGCGCGCGAACAAGAAGGTATTCGCTTGGGAGCCTGACCAGTTGGCGGGGATCCCAAGGAGTGTAATCGAGCATCACCTCAACGTGTGCCCCAACGTGCGCCCTGTGAAGCAGAAGGCAAGGCGGCAGTCCACAGAAAAGCAGGCCTTCATCGTCCGAGAGACCCGCAAACTAGAATCCGCTGGGGTCATTCGCGAGGTCCGATACCCGGATTGGTTGGCCAACCCTGTCGTTCTGCCAAAGAAGGGAGGGGAGGAGCGCATGTGTGTCGACTTCACCAACCTCAACAAGGCATGCCCGCAAGATCCGTTCCCCCTCCCCCGCATCGACCAGATCGTCGATTCCACCGCAGAATGCGACCTGCTATGCTTCCTGGATGCCTTCTCTGGGTATCACCAGATCAAGATGGCGATAGAAGACATCGAAAAGACAGCCTTCCTAACCCCGTGTGGGGTGTACTGCTACACATGCATGCCATTTGGGCTGCGTAACGCCGGGGCGACCTTTCAGCGGCTGATGCACATCACCTTGGGCCCGCAGCTCGGGAAGAATATTGAGGCTTACGTCGATGACATTGTGGTGAAGTCTCGGGAGGCCAGGACCCTGACACAAGACCTGGAGGAAACCTTCGTGAGCCTCAACACAGTGAACCTGCGGCTCAACCCAGAGAAGTGTGTGTTCGGAGTCCCCTCAGGCAAGCTCTTGGGTTTCCTCGTGTCCCACCGAGGCATCGAGGCTAACCCGGAAAAGGTCAAGGCGGTCGAGGACATGAGCCCGCCAAATACCCTCAGAGAAATGCAGAAGCTCACTGGGCGCGTGACCGCGCTAGGGCGATTCATCTCCAAGTTGGGGGAGCGAGCGCTGCCCTTCTTCTAGCTAATGAAGAAAAAGGGGCCCTTTGAATGGACCGAAGAGGCCGACAAGGCTTTCCAAGATCTCAAGAGATACCTGACCAGCCCTCCGGTCATGGTGGCTCCGCGCCCTCAAGAGCCCCTGGTGCTTTACCTCGCCGCCACTCCCTACTCCGCCAGCAGCCCTGGTGGCGGTTAGGGAGGAGCGTCGAATCAAAACCACAGCAGCAGCCCGGGACAAGGCAAAACAAGGACAAGGAAGGCCCACAGAAACCACCACCGCGGCTGAGGAGGATCAGCTGCCGCAAAGGAGTGCACTAGAGGCGAAAGAGGCCCCTCTCCCAGATAGCCAGCCTCCGGAGGCCTCATCGCCTCAGGAGGCGCCATGGTCTCCGGAGGGCGCCACCAGCACTGACGCACCCAACCTCGTTGAGCACCCAGTGTACTTCATCAGCACGGTGTTGCGGGACGCGAGGGCACGATACCCCATGCCTCAGAAGCTCCTCCTCGCGCTACTGGTGGCCTCGCGCAAGCTGCGGCACTATTTTAAGGGTCACCCCATCAAGGTCGTCTCGTCATACCCCTTGGAGAGAGTGCTCAGGAGCCCTAACTTAGCCGGAAGGGTCGCTGAGTGGAACATAGAACTGCAAGCGTTTCAGCTTGAATTCAGCACGACCAGAGTCATCAAGGGAGCAGCATTAGCGGATTTTGTGGCAGAATGGACGGAGGCACCAGGCCTCAAGGCCGACGAGGATCGGTCCCTCTCCCCGGGAAGCGAGGCGCCAGAAGGCTGGGTCATGTACTTCGATGGGGCGTTCTCCAGGCATGGCGCTGGAGCTGGGGCGGTGCTTATATCGCCCACTCAAGACAAGCTCTACTACGCTGTACAGCTCTGTTTCCAGCAAGGTGAAAAGGTCTCCAACAACATAGCGGAGTATGAAGGTCTAATAGCGGGCTTGAAGGCCACAGATGCCCTGGGGGTGAAACGCCTCACCATCAAGGGCGATTCGCAGCTCCTTGTCAATTTCTCCAACAAGGTGTACGAGCCGAAAGATGAGCACATGGAAGCCTACCTTGCGGAGGTCCGCAGGATGGAGAAGCAGTTCTGGGGGTTGGAGTTGCAGCATGTGCCCCGTGGCACCAATCAGGAGGCCGACGACATCGCCAAACGGGCGTCCAGGCAGTTGCCGTAGGAGCCTGGCGTCTTCGAGGAGCGGCTCTTCAAGCCCTTGGCCCTGCCGTCATTGTCAAACACGGCTCAGCCTCGGGAGGAGCTCCCCCAGCCACCTGCCTCAGGAGCCCCGGTCTGTGGCCCGGCCTCAGGAGCACGCCTGCTCCTGACGATGGAGCCTTAGGAGGGGGACTGGATCATGGAACTCCGGAGTTACTTAACACAAGGGACCCTGCCGGAGAAGGAGGAGGAGGCGGAGCGTGTGGCACGGCTGGCCACGGCATACTGCATCAAGGATGGAGAGCTCTACCGGAAGCGACCAAACGATGTATCCCTGCGCTGCATCTCCAGGGAGCAAGGAAAGGAGCTACTGGAAGACATACACGGCGGAGACTGTGGACATCATTCATCATCACGGACCCTGGTCGGCAAGGCGTTCCGCAGTGGGTTTTATTGGCCCACCACACTCAATGACGTCGTCGAACTGGTGAAGGCTTGTGAGGCCTGCCAGTTCCACGCCAAGAAGATCCATCAGCCGGCAGGAGGCCTGCAGACTATACCCCTTTCGTGGCCATTCGCAGTCTGGGGGCTGGACATCCTGGGCCCGTTTCCTCGGGCGCCATGGGGCTACCGCTACCTCTACGTCGCCGTGGACAAGTTCACCAAGTGGGTTGAAGTAGAAGCCGTCCGCACCATCCCCGCGGGTTCCGCGGTCAAGTTCATCAGGGGCATCATGAGCTGGTTCGGGGTGCCGAACCGCATCATCACAGACAACGGTTCGCAATTCACCAGTAACCTCTTCAAAACATATTGTGCTAACCTTGGAACGCAGATATGCTACGCTTCGGTGGCGCACCCCCGAAGCAACGGCCAGGCCGAGCGAGGCAACGCAGAGGTCCTGAGGGGCCTTAAGACCAGGACGTTCAAGAAGAAGCTGGAGGCCTGCGGCAGAGGTTGGTACGATGAGCTTCAGTCCGTGATGTGGTCCATCCGCACAACTGCGACCAAGCCGACTAGAGAGACCCCGTTCTTCCTGGTCTACGGAGCCGAAGCGGTCCTCCCTCACGAGGTCAGACGTCGCTCCGCACGGGTCCTGGCTTTCGATGAGGCGCAGCAGGACGCCATGCGAGGGATGGACCTCGTGTTGGGGGAGGAACGTCGCCGAGAAGCCGCGCTGTGAGCGGCGAGGTACCAGCAAGCACTGCGGCGATACCACTGCCGCAACATCCGCCCCAGAACTCTCGAGGTAGGAGACCTCGTGCTCAGGCGGGTTCTCTCCAGGGGAGGACTGCACAAGCTCTCTCCCATGTGGGAGGGCCCGTTCAAGGTTGTTCATGTTTCCAGGCCTGGCTCCGCGCGCTTGGAGACTCAGGAGGGGGTGCCGGTTCAGAACGCATGGAACATCCAGCACCTCCGGAGGTTCTACCCTTAAAAAGGCCCAGAGCCTGTGAAGAAGGCGAATGCCTGTGAAGCTGTCGCGTTTTGGAAAAGGCCCAGAGCCTGTGAAGAAGGCGAATGCCTGTGAAGCTGTCGCGTCTTGGAAAAGGCCCAGAGCCTGTGAAGAAGGCGAATGCCTGTGAAGCTGTCGCGTTTTGGAAAAGGCCCAGAGCCTGTGAAGAAGGCGAATGCCTGTGAAGCTGTCGCGTCTTGGAAAAGGCCCAGAGCCTGTGAAGAAGGCGAATGCCTGTGAAGCTGTCGCGTTTTGGAAAAGGCCCAGAGCCTGTGAAGAAGGCGAATGCCTGTGAAGCTGTCGCGTCTTGGAAAAGGCCCAGAGCCTGTGAAGAAGGCGAATGCCTGTGAAGCTGTCGCGTTTTGGAAAAGGCCCAGAGCCTGTGAAGAAGGCGAATGCCTTCGCCGCCCGTGACACTCTCACGTAATAATGAGTTGGGGCTGTACACGCCCCGGAGTCTCAGGAGCGCCGGCCTCAGGCCCTGGGGCTCCCTCCCACGCCCAGTGGCAGCACTTAGCTCGCGCTGGTGAGAAGACGTCGAAGACTAGATTAGGTGCCGGACGCGGCTTTTCATTTGCTTTCCGCAGTTGGCTTGTTCACTTCTCATTCGAAGTTTTGTTGAAGGGTTGCCGTCTTTGCTTGTGGTTCTTCACTTTCACTCTCCTGCCTCGATTTCTCTTATGCAAGGCCTCGCGAGGGGCAGCCGAGCGCCCTCGTGAGTGTTTCTGTCCTAGTCGTTCAAAGGTTTTCGCGACCTGGGTCCATATACAGGAGCAACCCCTCCAGTCCGTGCCCCACGGGCACCGGCGACAATCAAAGGGCCTGGGTTCGGTCGCCCCACGGCTGGGGTCGGGAACTATCTACGCGCGCCACGTAGCCGGAAGGCACGATAACGGAAAGCAAAGCCGATGATTACAGCATACCCAACACGCCCCCGCGGGGCTCCACGCTACTGTCTTTTTAACGCAGGAAAAAGGAAAAGAAAGAGCAAAATCAGGCGCACTTCGCCTCACACCCGGCCTGGCAGGGAAGACTCGGGGCTGCTCCGGGCTCAGGCAGACTCCCTCTCGCGCTTCACGAGGCGCGACGATGGGCAGACGCGCTACCCACCTTCCAGGCAGGTACTGACGGCGTGGAGGCTGACGGCAGCCGCTAGAAGAGTCGCCGCCTGAAGAAGAACTGGTGAAGCTTGGGAACCTGAGCGCCGCCAATCACGCGAGCGCTGTCCTCTCCATCATCGGGGGCTGGGTCTCGGCCCGCCGGTCGTCATCCCTCAGGGCAGCACCCTGCGCGGCGAACTCTTCCCCAAATACCCTCACGTAGAGGGTGGCATCGCGTCAAACTTGAAGTGCAATGGTGCACCGACGGCTCAGGCCACGCGCGCGGAAAACGTCTGGCCAACCAACGGGTCAAGGCCAGGCTCCCGGCTGCGGAGACCTCCATGAAGCCCATGAGGCCCGGCTGCAGCAGCCGTCTGCCTGAAGCCAGAGGCCGCCCGGGGCGCCGGCCGGGAGCTCGCCGAGGAGGAAGCGAGGAAGTTGAAGCCGGGTGCTAGTCGGCTCCGCCGACCACACAACGAACTCCGGCAGCACCTCTGCAGCGCGAAAGTACGGCCTAGGGGAACGCGCGACTGAAGCGCGCCCCCCGGGCCGCAGTAGTCCGCCCGTCACCATGCTGAAATCATCTTCCACGGCCCGGGGGAGCTTGCCCGTGGTGGCCAACAGGATGTTTGCGAGGGCGACCTCGGCCGCGCTTGAGCGGGGGAGAGGCAGGCTCAACCTGGCGAGCCTTCCCCTTCTCTGCGGCCGAGAACCTCCTCGACGGGGCCATGAAGAAGAAGGAGAAGCAAGGGGGGATGAACTGGAAGGGCGCGTGCCGATCCGTACTTATAGCCGGCGGGCCAACGTCGCATCACGAGGGTAATCATGACCCGCTTTGCATGCAGGGACTTGTCCAATCCGTGCAGTTGCCGAGGCGCCATGGGGAAGTGGAGACGCCCACGTCAGCCAACGGCGCCCAAGGCCGCAGGCTGTTAGGGCCCGCGGCGCTTCGCTCTTGCCCTTCCGCCTCCCTGCACGGCCAAGTCCGGGCGCGCCTTGGGCCCGGGGGCTACTGTCGGCGTTCTGGGAACGGGGGTCCCCAGACTTGCCTGCCTGCGGCCTGCGGCGTGGCTCAAAGGGGGCCCAGCACGGCCCATCTTCATCAACACGGACCCAAGACCCTCGCGAGGGGCCAAGCCTCGCGGGGCGGTACGACACGGAGCTTCCTCAGGCACGGCCTCATCAGGCTAGCTCGCGAGGAGGCGGAGAAATCAAGGCGGGGTACCTCACGAGGTGCCCGTGACGCAAGCCATGACGACCAAGGGTGCCAGGCGCGCGCCAGCCCGCGCAGTGTCCTCCTTTCCTCTTTGGTGCAAAGGGAGCAAGCGCAGGCGAGAGGATCAAGCAAAGGTACCCGTTTCAGTGCAACGAGACCAAGACCAGCACAACGGCAGGGAGGAAGTCATTGTGGAGCCCAAGCCAGCGTCACCACCAGAGTCTTTGGCAGGCGAGGACCAACTTTAGTCAGGATAAGTGTACCCGATGTTCCCCTTCAAAATGGCCAATTGTTGGCGCCCTTCCCGCTCAATATTTGGGAAGAGGCCCAGGGCCTTTGCCTATAAATAGGACTAGCCACCCCCAGAGGAGGGGGGATGAGATGAGATCAGGTAGATGAGACCAGGGATAAGATCAGAGCGGCAAGAGAGAGAGAGAAGGGTGACTGAACTCCTCCTAGCAGTTCATCCTCCCAGCCAAGAACAGGCCCTCGCGAGGCTGTTCTTCCTTGTATTGCTCATCATCATCAGCCCAAGAGGCAATCCACTAAACCACACTGGAGTAGGGTATTACACCACAACGGTTGCCCGAACCAGTATAAACCCTGTGTCTCTTGTGTTGTTCTTTCCATAGCTTAGATCTTAGCGAGGCGGTGGGGTGTAGGTAGGTAGAAGGCGAAATCTCCACGCGCACCCTAGTGTTCGAACCTCAAGGGTCTGCCGGAACCCGAAATCCGACACTGGGACCCTTCCGATGGTCCCGGTACAATATCGATTACCCCCGAAACTTTCCCGATGGCCGAAACTTGACTTCCTATATATAAATCTTCACCTCCGGACCATTCCGTAACTCCTCGTGACGTCCAGGATCTCATCCGGGACTCCGAACAACTTGTGGGTTACCGTATACTAATATCTCAACAACCCTAGCGTCACCGAACCTTAAGTGTGTAGACCCTACGGGTTCGGGAGACACGCAGACATGACCGAGACGACTCTCCGGTCAATAACCAACAGCGGGATTTGGATACCCATGTTGGCTCCCACATGCTCCTTGATGATCTCATCGGATGAACCACGATGTCGAGGATTCAATCAATCCCGTATACAAATCCCTTTGTCAATCGGTACATTACTTGCCCGAGACTCGATCGTCAGTATCCCAATACCTCGTTCAATCTCGTTACCGGCAAGTCACTTTACTCGTACCGTAATGCATGATCCCGTGATCAACCACTTGGTCACATTGAGCTCATTATGATGATGCATTACCGAGTGGGCCCAGAGATACCTCTCCGTCATACGGAGTGACAAATCCCAGTCTCAATTCGTGCCAACCCAACAGACACTTTCGGAGATACCCATAGTGTACCTTTATAGTCACCCAGTTACGTTGTGACGTTTGGCACACCCAAAGCACTCCTACGGTATCCGGGAGTTGCACAATCTCATGGTCTAAGGAAATGATAGTTGACATTCGGAAAAGCTATAGCAAACGAACTACACGATCTTTGAGCTATGCTTAGGATTGGGTCTTGTCCATCACATCATTCTCCTAATGATGTGATCCCGTTATCAATGACATCCAATGTCCATAGTCAGGAAACCATGACTATCTTTTGATCAACGAGCTAGCCAACTAGAGGCTCACTAGGGACGTGTTGTGGTCTATGTATTCACACATGTATTACGATTTCCGGATAACACAATTATAGCATGAATAATAGACAATTATCATGAACAAGGAAATATAATAATAACCATTTTATTATTGCCTCTAGGGCATATTTCCAACAATAACCTCATAGCGAAACATCTTGCCCCCCTGCCTCCCCTGCGCCGGTGCTAGGATCGACAGTATGGGGCTCTGATCAGATGTGGCTGTTGTAAGATGTTGCACCTCCGCATGGGGGAATCATTCACACCATTCGACTGTCCCTAGTGCTTTGTCCAGCCGGACTCGCGTATAAGTGCCACCGTTGACTCTTTTCTCGTAAGTCCATCGACTGCCACTGAAACCCAAGTCTACAAGGCCGCATACATCTACGACGTCTCGAAAACCTTGTATTTGTGATTGGCTTATAGTGCCCACTCCGTCATGCTCATCATGCTGAAGCACCCCATTAAAGTCACCAATGCAAACCCAAGACATATTCTGCAAATTTGCCAAGTTCTTCATTGTATCCCATGTTTGATGACGGAGGTGGGTCCAAGCCTCCCCATAGGAGCATGAAATCCTACATGGATCCCCTCCCAGATTGCTAACCTTAGCATCAATATGATACCTCGAATAGCCCAAAGTTTCAATCTTTCTTTCATTATTCCAAAACATAGCCAAACCTCCACTTCTACTGAAGGAATCAACAGCAAAAGAGTTATCATAACCTAAAGTACTTGCTAATCCTTCAGCTCTAACTCCAGAAATTTGAGTTTCAACTATGCAAAGTACTCTAGGAGCAAACTTTTGCGCCAATTCATGCAGCTCTTGAATTGTCGGGGCGTTGCCTATCCCACAACAATTCCAGCATAAGAGATTCATTGCGCCCGGCGGTCCTCCGCCGGGGAGGCCGTCGATCTTGCATCATTTCCTTTCCCCCCGTTGGGGGTCTTCTTGTGTCCTCCATTGCCGTTCTTTTTAGCCATAACAGTTGTCTTGGACCTCTTCGGATCCTGCTTAGGGGGCGGGCTTAGAGGGATTACAGCTCCTCCCGCATTATTCTTTCCGGCAAGGACCAACTCTGATCCGGTGATAGCAGCAGGTTTTGTAACCCCCACGACTTCTTCTGACATGCGCTTGCGACTGGGATCGCCTTCGTCCATATGAGCATCCTCATGCACCCCATCTTCTTCCCTCGCCTCCTGCTGGCCTTTGGTTTTCTGTCTCCTGTTACGACGACGCGTCCCCCAAGCAGTAGTTGCTGGTTCATGCAGATTTTTGAAGACTAGGGTTGATGGAGGATGAACACCATCACCGTGCTCCTTGAATTCATGACCCATAAAGCCACACACTTGGCACCAGTCCGGAAGGCGTTCATATTTCACAGCAAAGATTCCCCTCTCGTCTCCCCGGACGTTAGATGTGGCCTTCTTGATTGGATTACATACATCAAGCCGCACACGGACCCAAAAAAATTCCCCTTGAAATGAAAGGATGAGGGTTCAGAATCCACAAACTTGCCAATCTTGGACGCCAAAGCTTTGACCTTTCCATGGAAGGCTATTGGGAGGTCGATAATCCGTGCCCAAATATCAAACTTGAAAAGCTCAATGGTTGATGGCTTGGAGTATCCATCGTAAGTAGCAATGATGACCGGATTTCCTCTAAAGTGCCATGGGCCACCCTAAGTTACTGTTTCCCAATCACCCAAGCAATTGAATTGCATCTGGAAGAGATTTTCTTCTAGGGTTTTGACCTTTACCTCCCTTGCTAGGTCCCAAGCAGTTCTCATATTACGAAAGAACCAGTAGGCGCTGAATCCTTTATCCATATGCACCCGAACCAATATCATCCATCGAAGGTCCTCCTCCGCCGGGGCATCAGATTCCTCAAAAACAACATCATCAAGATCATCCTCCTGCAAGGCCAGTTCCTTCATCAGATCCTCGATCTTCCCCTTCTTCTTGCCTCCCATCGCAGATGATTCTCCAACTCGAGCCATGACCGGGTTACCCCCAAATCAGATCGATCTCTCCGCCTGGAAGCGGGAGATAGATATTTTACCCTTCCTCCCACCCTACCTGCGAAACCCTAGCAAGGTCAGGGAGCAGTCGAAGACTACCCCGCCGGCCTAGTGTAGAGGACGGGAGCAGGGGGCGATGGGCGATGAAGGTATCAACATCGCCACAGGCGACGAGAGGAAGAGAAACCCTACACGTGAGGGAAAGTTCCTACTTGTATGTCAGAGGGAGTTTTTTTTTTCTTTGGGCTAGTGGTGCACTGGGAGGCATGCCATGCAGCGGTGCTAGCCTGCTAGGGAGGCTCAATATAGTCTCGATGGCTTAGGCGGACGTGCGACGGACGAATTTTCAGGCCCAATATAGCCTCGATGGCTTAGGTGGACGTGCAACGGACGAAATTTAAAGTATGACGGCGGACGAAATTACAGTGTAAGAAGCAATAGCCCGTTTCTTATTTCATATAGGTATATAATATGAGTATAGATATATAGATATTTTCTGAAGTTAATGGGCATGACTGTACCACATCTCATTTACAAAATCATGAAACTTTACATGTCTCACACTCGAAAAAGTACAATGCTAGGGTCGATTCCCTCAGGAATCTGCTGCTCGTCACACGTCTCCGGCAGTGACAGCGCGATCTTGGTGGCAAACTCCAGGTAGCTCTCGAACTTGTTGCTGTCGCCAGCACTCTTGTTCCCCTTCATCTTCGTGTTAGAGCTACCATGACCATGCAGCAGCTCCTCCATCATGAGGTGGTGCTTGACTGCACGGCGCCGGAAGGTCCAGTTGCCGGTGGCCCAGTCGAAATTGTAGAGCGGCAGAAACCGGTGGCCGTGCGCCGCGACGAAGTCGATGGCGGCAAGGATGAACCGGAACTCCTCCGGTGGGAGGTAGTAGGCGAAGCTCACCCTCGTCCATCCCGGCTTCACACCGTGATAGCCCTAGAGGAAGAAACAAGTTCAGTCAAATTTGTTAACTAGTAGTAAAACGTATACAAAGTTGTGTGTTTCGAATGATATAATGCTAATGCCAGTGATTCTCAGAGATGTTTCTTGTACTTACCTTAAGAATGGCGGAGCGGATGCGAAGGGAGAGCTCCTCGCCGACGCCGAGGAGAGCGTGCCCGTACGGGCTCGCGCAGCCGCAGCCGCCCCTGGCCTGGATGCCGAACAGATCGTTCATGAGCTTGGCGACGAACCGCCCGTGGAGGGGCAGCCGCCGCCGCCTCCTCCCCAGCGCCGCGTCGCCGCCGGGGTAGACGAGGAACGAGAATATCGGCAGGCGACGCGCCTCGACGCTACCGAGCACCTCGACGGCGGGGTTGGACAGGAGCCACCGCATGGCGGCGTCGGCGTGGACGCGCTCGCGGAGCGCGATGGCGCCGAGCCCGACGTGCTCCTTGACCCAGAACGCGAGCGACGCGCGCACCTTCTGCGTGATGGGCGGCGTGCCGGCGTCCTCGCGCTCCTCCACGTCGTCGAGGTACACCGTGCCGTCCTCGCTGCGCCCGTTCACGTAGGCGACGGTGCCCCCGCCGCACGTGGTGGGCGGCAGCGAGGCGAGGCGGTAGAGGGAGCGGTTCATGAGCAGGAGGCCCGGCGTGCCGGGGCCGCCGGGGAACTTGTGAGGGCTGAGGAAGACGGCGTCGTAGCCGTCCATGTCGCCCGACCTCATGTCGATCTCCACGTAGGGCCCGCTGCACCGTACGCAATGTCAACGTCATGCACGCGCCGCACAGGAATGGGAATGTGTCACACCATTATTTCATGGAGACAGACACGCTACATGTATGTACGGCACGAAAATAATTCTCTTTACTCGTACTGCTGCTACTCGTGGTCGATGTATTAGGGCTCCTTTGATTCAAAGAAATTGCATAGGATTTTTGCAGGATTTGAACTGTGATGCTCATTTGATTCATAGGATTGGCATCCTTAGAAATTTTTTCATAGGATCCATTTGTACTACATTTTGAAGGAAAATTTCCATCCACTCAAACCTTTTTGTAGAATTCCTTTATTTTTCCCGCGCTATCAAACATTCTTTCAAATCCTGTAGGATACTATGGGACATGCCATCCTATTCCTGCATTTTTCCTATTCCTTCACTTTGACAATCCTGTGAATCAAAGAGGCCCTTAGTTTTCCTTTTCGAAAGCGTGGTCGCTGTATTAATTGCTAACAGTAAGTTGATGAATGCATGGGTGAAGGCAATCGAGCCGAGGGGCCGATCGTCCTTTTTGTCCGATAACAACAGGCGGAGTGCGCAAAACACATTCATTGTACCACCACGGCGACCAGCGATATTTCTTGTCACACTAAAGGATGGCTGCCCGACCCGATCGGCTAGGTGCAGGAAGCAGCTGCACATTGGACGGCTTTCGCTCATACAAAACCGTGCAACAAAACTTTCATCTCGCACCATTCCTAAGTGATAATGTTGAATTCACAAAAAAAATGTGATAATATTGAGAAAGAGAGTCCCCATCAGACGGATGAGGAGTTTAATATGTGAGGGGACTTTTCGGTGATCTAGCTATAATGTTCTAAAATACTAAGCATGATGAACAAGATTTAAATGTTGATGAGTGCAATCAAGCCCCGACAACTTTACCACTGTCGGAGCTACGTGATAGGAAAATGGGCCACGTCTAGCCTAGCCTAGCACATAAGAAACATAGTATGCTATCGATAGTAAACTGAGCCCTGAGGGGAAAGTAGCCGGCCTTCCTTTGTACTAGCCTGCCCAACTTTGATTGTGTAGCTCCATCACTGAATTTCGCCACCCTATGAACAATTATTTTCGGTGGATCCAACCACATCGCCCTTCACTATCTAGGATTTGGAAGACGATGTCGGCGGCTATGGTGAAGGTTCACATTTGGACAAAAGCTTGACCCCTCGTGATGGCATGAAAGCAAAGATACATAATTAAGAGTTAGCAGAGGTTGGCAATCTTCTTTTTTGCCGGAGAACAGAAGTTGGCAATCGCCTCATGAAGGCTATGGTAGTAGCAAACCATCACATGTTGTTTTTCAAATGATAGATGATCACATCACCACCGTGCTTTACAATGTTTCCTCATGCATTGATAATGTGTAACCTCATCTCTGTTGTTATTCCAAGTGTCCGAGTGTTGGTTGACAAAGGGGCTCTGAATCCTCACTTGGTGTGTTGTTCATTTCCTAGGTCTGTTTGTCATGGTTCTAATTGGTCAAATGTTCAGGGGGTTTCATCTTCCTGCTTCTATCTTCTATCCCATCGATGTGAAGCTCGTGCCATGCTTCAAGCCGATGTGTGAGTGGTATAACCTCTATCTCATTATTTTAAGTGATTTGTGTGATGTGTTGTCTTTGGAACTAGCTTTGGGCTAGGTGTTATCGGAACAAGTTTTGGGTTAGGTAGTATTACCTTCATAACTACCTTCGAGCTAAGTTCTAACTTCGGAACTAGCTTCAAGCTTGTAGCCTTTGGGAGACCTAGATCTCAACTCCTTGGATCCGCAATACATACGGAAAACCAATGTGGCAATTCAGGCAACATCGAATGACAGGGGAAAAAGTGTGTCTCAACTCTCGACTGCTCAAAGCATTTTCTGGCATCACTCGCTTTCTAAACCAGTGTGTTTCCAAAACCACTACTGTTCATGCATACCCAACAACACTGAGGTTGACGAAATTCATGGAAAAAGATATCAAGACCTACATTACCAATTCAATATCAATTGATTCATCACGGAATATGTTTTGAAAGTATAATTATTTGATGTGGTAAATGTTCCTATTTTTTATAATCTTGGTCCAACATAAGTATATTTAGTCGTTGTAGTAACTGGTGTTACCTTTTCTACAATCTTTGGTCAAACTTAAGAAAAATTTGACTTGCGAAGAACTTAGAGAACCTATTTTCCGGGAATGAGCGAGCAGTAAATTTAATTCGGGGGTATCTATTTTGGACCAAATACACCCGGGCATGGCTCCTACTATATTGTAAAAGGTCCCAAAGTATGAAGTATTTTGTTTGAACGACAGAACTGAAGTCTTGCGAGCGGTGATAGCAAGTTTCATCACAACTTGAGATGCGCTACCGACTTTTCCAGGTCAATGCCCTTCGTTGTCTAGCCAGACTTGCTGTGATCAAGCACTAATAGAGAAACATTGAGCGAGGCATTAAGACAGACCACTTCCATGCTGAGAGGGACCGGCCGGAGAGGAGATCAGCAAGATCAACTAGGACAGGACTTGTATTTGCTACAGTATATAATGTGCGCGGTACGTTCTCAACTCTCAAGTCAATGTTCGCTTGTGCTCTACACTGTTCTGGCGTGCAATTGCTTGGTACCAGTAACCGCATCAGCCAAGTCAAAGTGGCGACCGATAACTCATCATCCAGCAGGGCTGCTATATTTAATTGGCGCAGCGCTGGCCGGCATGGCAGCAGCCAGCAGAGCAGGTGGAGTGTGGCAACGGACAAATTTCTCGTGCTTGCGGGTTGCGATGTCAAAGCGCGGAGGAAATCTGGTTGGTTTTCTGTTGGAATTAGTATTGCCGATCATATTTAATTAATCCACTGGTATGACTTCTGACCGGGAGAACACCGTGGGTTTACTGGACCGTCAAACGGGAGCACCGGGTGATAGATAGCAATGGCAGTACGTGTCCACGAAAACGGGAGAAATGCTAATATGAGCTCTGTTTTGTGTACTAATATCCATTTCTTTTTGCGAAAATATGTAATACGGAATATCGAAAATTCTGGTATCTATAGATGAAACTTGTTAGATGTGTATGTTGGGATTTCATTTTTGCAACTTATCTATCTAGTTTCTATAGATGAAACTTGTTAGATGTAATGGACGGCGGGTTGGGTCGAGCTTGATAACATGTAAGCATCATTTGCGAATATTCCAAACTCACAAACACTAGCCTAATGAACGTTATTACTGCAAAAAAGTAGATTGTTTCCAAATAAATGCCAATCAAAAACAACATGTTCGATCGATCATGGTGTTGGTGCACAATATAAGACTAAAACATTGGGATTGGCTACGTGGACGTACCTCGCGGCAAAGTCGAAGCAAGCGAAAGCCCCATGCTGGTGCAGGACGCGCGCGATCGCTCGGGTATCGGCGACGATGCCGGTGACGTTGCTGCACGCCGAGAATGACCCCAGCATGGGCCGCTTCGCGTACTCGGGGGAGCCCAGCGCGCGCCGGAGCGCGGCGAGGTCGACGAGCCCGTCGTCGCCGGCACCGACCTCCACGACGTCCGCCAGGCTTTGCCGCCACGACAGCAGGTTGGAGTGGTGCTCGTAGGGTCCCACGAAGACCACCCACCGCTCCTCCGCGCGCAGCTGCGCGAGCAGCCTCGCCCGCAGAAGCGGCCCCGCCGGCGCGGCCATCCCCATCGCCTCCTGCAGCCGCTTCACCGCCGCCGTGGCGCCGGACCCGCAGAAGATCAGCGCGTCGTCGGCACCGGCGCCCATGCACCGCTTGATGTAGCTCGCCGCCGTCCTCACCATCTTCGTCGTCCTGCTCCCGACGTAGCTGTCCTCCGTGTGCGTGTTCCCTAAACATCACACGCACGTCGATCGTGTCAATCATTCCCGCACGTTCTCTTGCGTGCTAGATCCTCATGCAAAGTATTAGTGCTGATCGAGCTGACCGTAGAAGGGGAGGACTTGTGTGAGGATGTAGTCCTCGATGTAGCGGAGGCCGCGCCCGGAGGCGGTGTGGTCGGCGTAGACGAGGGCGCGGCGGCCGAACGGCGTGTCGAACTCTGCGTCGCGGCCGACCATCTGCGATCGCACCCACTCCACCTTCTCCTCCGCCTCGGCGCTCCGCTCCGACTTGGCGCGGAGCAGGCTCAGCAGGGTCTCCTTGTCGTTGCCGATCGTCGTGGCCTCGACGCGGTCGGCGCCGTCCGCCATGGCCGCCCGAAGGGACGGCATGCTAAACTAATTTGCTTGCTTGCACAATGCAAATGCTCTACAAAACGTCACCGGTCGGAGGCATGTATATAGTAGGGAGTACTTGTGTATAAATTACAGGATATATTGTATTATTTTTTTCCTTTGTCTTGTGAGCTTATCTAACCTTTGCATGGGCATGAGCGCATGGCTCTCCGTGCAATTATGTAGCTTGCAGTCCTTTGCTACACGTACGTGTCCAAGTTTATGTTCACATGCAAATTTGAAACTAGTAGCTACATATGATCAACTAATTTATACCATTAAAAATCGAACAAATCAGTGTCAGCGTCAATTGATGAGATCACACGAGACGACTAAACCCATGGCTTCTTTGGTCAATGTCTTGGTTGCAAAATTGCGGTACCAGCTTGAAGAAATTTCAATGTCCTACGTGATCAAAGTCGTGCAGCTGGAGCGTACGTATAGGTGTTTTCCATACTTCCATTTGGTCGGATCTCAGTGTAGTTACATCACACACTGAAATCTCATCACTGTCAAAAAAAAAAGATTTAACCGCCGGCTATTACTCCATTTACAAAAAAAAAAAATCGTAGATGACTCGATGGACAGTTGGACACATGTCGTCCAACAATTTCTGTAGGTTTTTATAACGGATCAGCTGACATACGAGGGAGATTATTTATATCCAGCAGGCATCAGCGCACGACTTTTTTAGATGGGATGTGTTGTGCGTGGGAGGTTAATTGCTTATGATGGTTTGGTCCGTAAATGAAATGAACTAGGGTTCAGGGCATCTCCAACATCGATTCTCAAATCACCCGCGTACGTTCGGAACGAGCAGTCCGAACGTGTTTTGTCATTCAATGTAGCCCTATATCGGTTTGCTTGCCGGTTCGGCCGTGTTTTTTCCCGCAAACAGAAGACAAAGTGGAGGTAGGGAGAGGGCAAGGGGCTTTGCTGGCGTCCAGACCGCTGCCACACCCGCGCCTGACTGCCCTAGCCCACCACAAATCCCCACCCACATCTCCCGCGCTTTCCATTGAATGCACGCACCGCTTGTCGTGCTGCATTCATGCTGACCCAGAGCATGTAGCGGCCGACATTGATGCCCGCGATTTGACCGGACGGGAGGCGATGCTGACGAACGTGACATGTCGAATCAACTCCGGCCGCTGCACCGCATTGAAACAGGCTGACCACCCCTTCGCCTGGCTTGGCCGCGGCTTTTCAAGTCGTGCAGTGTGCAGCATGAGGTGTATAGCGGCTCCTCCACGACCGGCAGACAACTGCAGGATAAGGCTGCCACGGCCCTCCGGCGTCATACCGCCGCTGGTGGGAGGATGACACGGACAACGATGACAGTGCAGCGGGGCACGATGGTGTAACGCCCTCGATTCAATCATACACTAATCATACATGCAAATGTGTACGATCAAGATCAAGGACTCACGGAAAGATATCACAACACAACTCTAGACACAAATTAAAATAATACAAGCTTTATATTACAAGTCAGGGGCCTCGAGGGCTCGAATACATAAGCTCGAAAACACAAGAGTCAGCGGAAGCAACAATATCTGAGTACAGACATAAGTTAAACAAGTTTGCCTTAAGAAGGCTAGCACAAAAGCAACATTGATCGAAAAGGCAAGACCTCCTACCTGGGAGCCTCCTAACTACTCCAAGTCGTCAGCGGCCGTCACGTAGTAGTAGGCATCCTCGGGGTAGCAGTAGTCATCAGTGGTGTCATCTGGCTCCTGGGGTCCGTCATCTGGTCGCAACAATCGGGTATGGGGAAAAAAGAAGTAGCAAAGCAACCATGAGTACTCATCCAAAGTACTCGCAAGACTTACATCAGATCTAAACTAAGTATGCATCTATATCAAAGGAAATAGGCTGTATCTGTGGACTAAACTACAGAATGCCAGAAAGAAGGGGAAAGCCTAGCCTATCGAAGACTAGCATCTTCAAGCATCTTGCAGCATATAGAAGAGTACAGATCAACATAATGTAAAGTAGTAGTGTTATCAACCTCGGCCAGAGATCCTTTCTCGACTCCCAGCGAGAAAGCAATCCCAGAGCCATACTATCCATTCATCATAACCATGTCTCATATCCATTTCTCATCTCAAATGTCCAATTCTAGTTGTATCGATCGGGATACAACTCCAAGTGTCCGTTACCGTAGGACAGGCTATTGATAGATGTTTTCTTCCCTGCAGGGGTGCACCAACTTACCCACCACGCTCGATTAACTCCGGCCGGACACACTTTCCTGGGTCATGCCCGGCCTCGACCAAACAATACGCCGCAACCCGACCTAGGCTTAATAGAGAGGCCAGCACGCCGGACTAAACCTATGCCCCAGGGGTCATGGGCCATCTCCCCGAGAACTCCTACACGTTGCGTACGCGACCGCTGAGCAGACCTAGCTACCTCCTTCAAAAAGGCAGGTGCTTACCAGTCCAACCCGGCGCGTGCCGCTCAGTCGCTGACGTCTATTAAGCTTCGGCTGATGTATACGACGCAGAACGCCCATACTATGCCCACGTGATGGTTAGTGCTATCAGGCCAGAGGCCCCTCGGATCAAATATCCAAACCGTAGTGGATTAGGAGCACGCGGTAACGAGCAGAGACTCACGATCGATGTGACCCCATCGCCCTGTCTCGAGTACTTGCGGCAAGGGCTAAGAATGCTCGGCCACGCCTCGTAAGTATCTCGCGGGCACCTTCCAGGTCAACCCGACTCCACATCACTCGCTATTAAGCTCGCGCGGTACCCCTCAGGGCCGACCCGTCTTTAGTAACATGGTTCAGTGTAAAGTCATAGTAACTGTGTGTCTAACACCAAAGGGAAAACCCGAGGAATCACCCCCGGTGAATCCCACTCGATGTTATCATCAAGGTGAACGTAAGAGGATCCACCCTCGAGGTTCACATTTGATGGGTTGCACGACAGAGCCGTTACAGAAGTGGTTAAGGAGGAAATTACCCTCGATGACCACGACCGATTAGCTACACTACAGAGGTATCATCGGGAGTGATGTATGAGGTTCCACCCTCGGCACTCGATGGTAACTCTGCAGAGTCGTTCAACTAGGGGGGTGATGTGCGGTGTCGGGACCTGGACGTCGATCACATTGATCGAGTCATCGAACATAAAGCGGGGCAACTGGGACAAGGTGGGGGTCACTGATGGATCACTAACCAACCTATACTAAGCAGTTTAGGACAAGTAGGTAAGGTATGAAAGAAGGTAACAAAAACAGGCTATGCATCAGTGTAGGATCATACATAAAGCAGTAGCAGTTCTAATGCAAGCATGAGAGGAAAGAAATGGGCGATATCGGAATGCTCAAGGGGGGGGGTTGCTTGCCTGGTTGCTTTGGCAAGGAGGGGTCGTCGTCAACGTAGTCGATCACATGGGCGGCATCGGTCTCGGGGTCTACCGGAGAGAAGAGGGGGAAGAAACAGTGAATATAAAGCAAACATAGCATCATAAAGCATAATGTGGCACTATGTTGTGCCAGGAGTGACCTAACGTATGGCTACACGATATAGGCGAAGGGGGGATTCAACCGGGAATATTTTCCCGGTTCCAAACCTGTGTCAGACAAATGACTGGAGGGGGAAATGTCCCATGTTCAGACTGCTAGGGGCATGTGCCAGATGAACGGACCGCGTATTCGGATTCGTTGGATTTTTCTGAGCAACTTTCATATAGAAAACATTTTCATCCAAGGTACAATTTAATTTCTACGAATTTCTACAGATTAAACTATTTTTGGAATTAATTAAATTAACAGGAAAGATAAAATGACGTCAGCATGACGTGATGATGAGATCAATGGTCAACAAACTCGCTGACCAGGTCAAACTGACCAGTAGAGCCCACCTGTCATTGGCAGTGGGCTAACAGCAGATCATTTTAACTTAAACAGACTAATTAGTGACTGGACCCCACCAGTCAGTGACTCACTAGTTTAGCTAATTACTTTTAATTAGGAAAATGTTTTAATTAGGTTAATTATGCGGTGGGGCTCGTGTGTCAGTGGCACTGAGTGCCCAGTCAGCATAGTTGACCACGGTCAACGTGGTCAACTAAGTCTAGGGGGCCACGGGCAGCGACCCAGAGGCGGGCCCCGCCGGTGCCAGGTCAGCGCCGGTGCTGGAGCAACGCCGGCGAGGCCATCCGCGGCGGCCGAACGCCGGAGACGGCCGGAATCGCGCTACGGCACATCATTTGAGCCGTGTTCAGGCGCGTTCGAACGGTGAGTGAGGGAGTCCTGGATTAGGGGGTGTCCGGATAGCCGGACTATACCTTCGGCTGGACTCCTGGACTATGAAGATACAAGATTGAAGACTTCGTCCCGTGTCCGGAAGGGACTTTCCTTGGCGTGGAAGGCAAGCTTAACGATACGGATATGTAGATCTCCTACCATTGTAACCGACTCTGTGTAACCCTAGCCCTCTCCGGTGTCTATATAAACCGGAGGGTTTTAGTCCATAGGACGAACAACAATCATACCATAGGCTAGCTTCTAGGGTTTAGCCTCTCTGATCTCGTGGTAGATCTACTCTTGTACTACCCATATCATCAATATTAATCAAGCAGGACGTAGGGTTTTACCTCCATCAAGAGGGCCCGAACCTGGGTAAAACATTGTGTCCCCTGCCTCCTGTTACCATCCGGCCTAGACGCACAGTTCGGGACCCCCTACCCGAGATCCACCGGTTTTGACACCGACATTGGTGCTTTCATTGAGAGTTCCTCTGTGTCGTCACTTTTAGGCCCGATGGCTTCTCCGATCATCAACAGCGATGCGATCCAGGGTGAGACTTTCTCCCCGGACAGATCTTCGTATTCGGCGGCTTTGCACTACGGGCCAATTTGCTTGGTCATCTGGAGCAGATTGAAAGCTACGCCCCTGGCCATCAGGTCAGATTTGGAAGTTTGAACTACACGGCCGACATCCACAGAGACTTGATCTTCGACGGATTCGAGCCACAGCCGAGCCCGCCGCACTTCACGATGGGCATGATTTAGCTCTGCCGTCAAACAGTGCCCTGGAGGCCGCACCTGTGTCCGCTCCGACCCCTAGCTCGGAGCCGATCAAACCAATCGAGGATGGGTGGTTAGACACCGCCTCGGCGGCTGCAATCTCTACGGCGATCGAGCCGAACACCAACCCTATTCTCTGCGAGGCCCGTGACTCCAAGGAGCCGGAATCCTCTCCAGACTCCGAACCCTCCGCGCCCCGACCGATCGAACCCGATTGGACGTCGATCATGGAGTTCACCGCCGCGAACATCTTTCAGCACTCGCCCTTCGGCGATATTCTGAATTCACTAAAGTCTCTCTCTTTATCAGGAGAGCCCTGGCCGGACTATGGTCAGCAAGGTTGGGATGCGGATGATGAAATTCAAAGCCCACCCACCACCCACTTCATAGCCACTGCGATGATTTAACCGACATGCTCGACTTCGACTCCGAAGACATCGACGGTATGGACGCCGATGCAGGAGACGATCAAGAACCAGCGCCTATAGGGCACTGGAAAGCCACCTAGTCGTATGATATATACATGGTGGACACCCCAAAAGAAGGCAATGGCAATGGAACAGCGGAGGATGACCCCTCCAAGAAGCAGCCTAAGCGCCGGCGTCAACGGCGCCGCTCTAAATCCCGCCAAAACAAAAACAGTGATTCCGGCACGGGAGATAATAACACCCCGGATAGTGCCGAAGACAACCACCTCCAGCAAGATTTAGCACAGGAGGATAGAGAAGCCAGCCCTCATGAGAGAGCGGCAGACAGAGAGGTCGAGGACGATAATTATATGCCTCCCTCCGAAGACGACGCAAGCCTCGACGACGACGAATTTGTCGTGCCGGAGGATCCCGTCGAACAAGAGCGTTTCAAACGCAGGCTTATGGCCACGACGAGCAGCCTCAAGAAAAAACAGCAACAGCTTAGAGCTGATCAAGATTTGCTAGCCGACAGATGGACTGAAGTCCTTGCAGCCGAAGAGTACGAACTCGAACGCCCCTCCAAGAGCTACCCAAAATGCAGGTTGCTACCCCAATTAGAGGACAAGCACCTAAACCTACATCACCAGCGCATGATGCGGCCGACCGGCCACCCCATGGCCGCGACAGAGAGGCCTCTCGGCCCTCCACTCAAGCCGCACCCCGGCACCGCTCACAAAATTACAAGGCATGGGAAAATGCGCCAGACCTGCGAGATATGTTGGAGGACAAGGCAAGGCAAACAAGATCGATCTATGGATCACGTGGGCGCCCCACGGCACAAGAAGGTACTCGTCACGTCGGATACAGTGAATCCGGCCGGGCCGAACACAGTAGACAAAGCTCGTTTGAGCTGCGTCATGATGTAGCCCAATACAGAGGCGCTGCACACCCACTATGCTTCACAGATGAAGTAATGGATCATCAAATCCCCGAGGGTTTCAAACCTGTGAACATCGAATCATACGATGGCACAACAGATCCTGCGGTATGGATCGAGGACTATCTCCTTCATATCCACATGGCCGGTGATGACCTACACGCCATCAAATAACTCCCACTCAAGCTTAAAGGACCAGCTCGGCATTGGCTTAACAGCTTCCCAGCAGAATCAATTGGTTGTTGGGAGGACCTGGAAGTCGCATTCCTCGACAATTTCCAGGGCACTTATGTGCGACCACCAGACGCCGATGACCTAAGCCACATAATTAAACAGCCAGAGGAATCAGCCAGACAATTCTGGACACGGTTCCTAACCAAGAAAAATCAAATTGTCGACTGTCCGGACGCATAGGTGAAAGCACAAGTGCTCCCTGGGTGGTTTTGGTAATTAATGTCAACATATCTCTTGTTGGACTAACACTTTTACCTAGTATGTTTCAGATAAGTTCAACAATGGAGTGGCATGGACTAGAGGATGTGGAACCCCTTCAAAATGCTAAGGACAAAGGATTGGCTCAAGCTTCAAGATCAAGACTCTACATTTTCTATTTTAGTGATCCAAGATCACATTGAGTCTATAGGAAAAGCCAATACTATCAAGAGGGGATGAGGTGTTTCTTAATGGCTTGCTTGCTCAAAGTGCTTAGTGATATGCTCCAAAACCCTCAACTACCTTCCCACATCCACATATGACCTAAACCAAAAGTCAAACTCGGCCCCACCGATTCTATCTATCCGGCGCCACCGAGTTTCAGATGTCATAGCCACTGCCACAAACCCTAGCGAATCGGTTTCACCGATAGGGATCTCGGTCTCACCGAGATGGGATTGTAATCTCTCTGTGTATGTCCATTACCAAGATCAGTCTCACCGAGTTTGAGCAATCGGTACTACCGATATTACAATGCAAACTCTCTAGTTAGCTTATTACCAAAATCGGTTCCACCGAGTTTGTGTAATCGGTCACACCGAGATTACGTTATGCCCTAACCCTAACCATATCGGTCCTACCGAGTTGCATCTCCGTCCCACCGAAAATCCTAACTGTCACTAGGTTTGCTGAATCGGTCCGACCGAGTTTAACCATTCGGTCCCACCGAGTTTGGCAAATTGTGTGTAACAGTTAGATTTTGTGTGGAGGCTATATATACCCCTCCACCCACTCTTCATTCGTTGAGAGAGCCATCAGAACATACCTACACTTCCAATACACATTTTCTGAGAGAGAACCACCTACACTTGTGTTGAGGTCAAGATATTCCATTCCAACCATATGAATCTTGATCTCTAGCCTTCCCAAGTTGCTTTCCACTCAAATCTTCTTTCCACCAAATCCAAATCCTGTGAGAGAGAGTTGAGTGTTGGGGAGACTATCATTTGAAGCACAAGAGCAAGGAGTTCATCATCAACACACCATTTGTTACTTCTTGGAGAGTGGTGTCTCCTAGATTGGCTAGGTGTCACTTGGGAGCCTCCAACAAGATTGTGGATTTGAACCAAGGAGTTTGTAAGGGCAAGGAGATCGCCTACTTCATGAAGATCTACCGCTAGTGAGACAAGTCCTTCGTGGGCGACGGCCGTGATGGAATAGACAAGGTTGCTTCTTCGTGGACCCTTCATGGGTGGAGCCCTCCGTGGACTCGCGCAACCGTTACCCTCCATGGGTTGAAGTCTCCATCAACATGGATGTACGATAGCACCACCTATCGGAACCACGACAAAAACATTCGTGTCTCCAATTGCGTTTGAATACTCCAAACCCTTCTCTTTACATTCTTGCAAGTTGCATGCTTTACTTTCCGCTGCTCATATACTCATTGCATGCTTGCTTGATATGTATTGTGTTTGTTAAACTTGTGCTTAAACTCCACTTAAACTTAAGAATATTAAAAATTGTAACTTTTGGCACTTAGTGTCTAATCACCCCCCTCTAGACACCTCTTCTCGATCCTTTCAATTGCTATCAGAGCTTTGGTCTCCATTGCCTTGGTTTAAACACCATTGGAGGAAGATGGATGTGTCTACTTTGGGGAGTCTTAGACATAGAGTGCCTATTCTTGATGGAGAGTATTTTCATGAGTGGAAAAATGAAATGCTTGAGATTTTCAACGAATATCATTTGAACAAGTACATTACTAGCCCTTGTGCGCCTCATGTTGATCCTTTGCACCCTACCCTAGATGAAGATATTGACATGATTCGCAATCTTAGAACTGTTGAGCTCATCATTAGAGGCTTGCCTAGAAACTTGATTAGATGTTTGCCTATTCTCAAGTGTGCCTACACCATATGGAAATTTCTTGAGGAACTCTTTCCTGATTACTCCTTGAAAGATCTAGATGAAATCCTCCATAAGTCTATTGCTTTGATTAAGATGAGTTCCAATGATCCCAAATTTGGTGACTGCTAATTTGAGCTTACTAATCTTACGAGTGCCAAAGGAGATGTTGAAATCATTAGCAATATCATTTCCAGAGCTATTAGAATTCATAAAGATAACTATAGAAATGATCATTTATCTAATGAATTGCCCTCTCTAGGAATTGATCAATCACAAGATGATGTTGAACATGAATACTCGGATGAGGATGATGATGATGATGATGATGATGATGATGATGATGATAGTGACTATGATCTCGATGATGCGATGAGACACTTTGGTCTTATGGCAAATCTTCGCGGCTACATGGCTGGAGGAAAGGAATGGGTCCTTGATAGTGGATGTACTGATCATATGACCGGAGATAAAGACATGTTTCGTGAGCTTGCTGAAAATGACGGCCCTCGAAAGTATGTCACTTTTGGTGATAATTCAAAGGGTAAGGTGGTTGGCCTTGGTAAGGTGGCCATCTCACATGATAGCTCCATACAAAATGTCATGCTCGTTGAATCTCTTGGCTACAACTTACTTTCAGTATCTAGACTTGCTGATTTCGGTTTCAATGTCCTATTTACTGAAGTAGATTGCCAAGTGTTTCGTAGAGATAATCATAAAATGGTCTTTACCGGTATACGTAGAGGAGATCTTTACATTGTTGATTTCACTAAAAAGGCTCAACCTAAAACTTGCTTAATTGCCAAATCTTCTAAAGGCTGGTTGTGGCATAGAAGACTAGGTCATGTTGGTATGCGAAATCTTGATAAGCTTATTAAAGGTGATCATATCCTTGGAATAAAAGATGTCATATTTGACAAGGATAGACTTTGTAGTGCTTGTCAAGCAGGGAAACAAGTTGGAGGAAGTCACCGCGCGAAGAACATCATGACCACAAGAAGACCACTCGAGCTACTTCACATGGATCTCTTTGGTCCCAATGCCTACAAGAGTCTCGGTGGTAACTCATTTGGTCTAGTCATAGTTGATGATTTTTCAATATTTACGTGGGTGTTCTTTCTTGATGACAAATTGCAGGTCCAAAAGATCTTCAAAAACTTCGCTAGGAAGGCCCAAAATCAGTTTGACGTGAAGATCAAGAAGGTTCGGAGCGACAACGGAACGGAGTTCAAGAACACAAATGTGGACACCTTTCTTGACAGAGAAGGGATTTCACACGAGTTCTCGGCTACGTACACACCTCAACAAAATGGAGTTGTTGAAAGGAAGAACCGGACTCTTATCGAGATGGCAAGAACGATGCTTGATGAGTACAAAACGCCAAAGCACTTTTGGGCGGAAGCGGTTGAGACAGCTTGTCATGCAACAAATCGCTTGTATCTTCACAAGCTACTCGGCAAGACGGCATACGAGCTCCTCACCGGTAACAAACCCCAAGTTGGATACTTTCGAGTATTCGGCTCAAAGTGCTACATTCTTGATAAGCATCGTCGTTCTAAATTTTCTCCTAAATCTCATGAAGGTTTCCTACTTGGTTATGGCCCAAACTCTCACACTTACCGTGTCTACAACAATTTCACCCAAAAGGTTGAAGAGACGGTAGATGTGAAGTTTGATGAATCTAACGGCTCGCAAGTAGAGAAATTGCCAATTGATGTAGGAGACAAAGACCCTTCAGAAGCAATTCAAGACTTGTCCATTGGCAAGATTCGTCCAACGGAAGTGAAGGAGAGTACCTCGTCCGTCCAAGTGGAAGCTTCTACCTCACGACAAGGTGAACCAAGAGTTGATATGGAAGCGTCCACAAGTGGGACACGCCAAGATGAAGAAAACGAGGAAGCGCACCAAGATGAACATCAACAACCTCCTTCTCCACCACGACAAGAGAACGGCAACGTCAACAATGAAGAAGGCCAAGAAGAAGCACAAGATGAAGAGGATGTTCCACCCCGACCCAAGCAAAAGCTTTCACGAGTTCGAGCAAGAATTGCTAAGGATCATCCCCTCGAGAAAATCTACAATGATATCCAAACCGGGAGAATCACTTGCTCTAAAACTCGTTTAGCTAACTTTTGTGAACATTACTCATTCATCTCTAGCATTGAACCTATGAAGGTTGAAGAAGTATTGGAGGATCCGGATTGGATAAACGCTATGCATGAAGAGCTACACAACTTTGAGAGAAATCAAGTGTGGACATTGGTCGAGAAGCCCGACAACAACCACAACATCATTGGTACCAAATGGGTGTTTCGCAACAAGCAAGATGAAGATGGACAAGTGGTTCGCAACAAAGCACGTCTCGTCGCCCAAGGCTACACACAAGTTGAAGGTATGGACTATGGTGAGACATATGCTCCCGTTGCTAGACTTGAGTCCATTCGCATCTTACTTGCTTATGCTAATCACCATAATATCACCTTGTACCAAATGGACATTAAAAGTGCTTTTCTAAATGGCAAAATCGAGGAGGAAGTTTATGTTAAGCAACCTCCCGGCTTCGTCAATCCTAAGAAACCTAATCATGTTTACAAACTTCACAAAGCCCTTTATGGTCTTAAACAAGCTCCTAGTGCATGGTATAAATGCTTGACCAAGTTCCTTATTGAAAAAGGCTTTGAAATTGGTAAAATTGATTCTACTCTTTTTACTAAAAGGGTTAATGGAGAACTATTTGTGTGCCAAATTTATGTTGATGATATCATATTTGGTTCAACTAACCCTCATTTTAGTGAGAAGTTTGGAAAGCTAATGTCGGAGAAGTTTGAGATGTCTATGATGAGTGAACTCAAATTCTTTCTCGGTTTGCAAATCAAGCAAACTAAGGAAGGTACCTTTGTCTCTCAAACAAAGTACACCAAGGACTTATTCAAGAAGTTCAATATGCAAGAATGCAAAGGTATGACTACACCCATGCCTACTAGTGGACATCTTGATTTGACCAAAGATGGTGAACCGGTTGATCAAAAGGTTTATCGCTCTATGATTGGTTCATTGTTATATCTATGTGCCTCTCGTCCCGATATTATGCTAAGCGTGTGCATGTGTGCACGATATCAAGCTGCTCCTAAAGAGTGTCATCTTAAGGCTGTGAAAAGGATAGTGAGATACCTAATCCATACACCAAATTTTGGCATTTGGTATCCTAAGAGGTCCTCTTTTGATCTTGTTGGCTACTCCGATTCGGACTATGCCGGAGACAAGGTTGATACCAAATCCACTTCGGGTACTTGTCAATTCCTTGGTAGATCTCTTGTGTCTTGGTCTTCCAAGAAACAAAACTCGGTATCCTTATCCACCACCGAAGCGGAATACATTGCCGCTGGTTCATGTTGCGCTCAATTACTTTGGATGACCCAAACTCTTAAAGATTATGTGATATATGTGAAACATGTTCCATTGCTATGTGACAATGAAAGTGCTATTAAGATTGCTCACAATCCCGTGCAACATTCTCGAACTAAGCATATTGAAGTTTTTCATCATTTCATTCGAGATCATGTTGCCAAAGGGGACATTAACCTTAAGCATGTTCGCACCGATAAGCAATTAGCGGATATATTCACTAAACCACTTGATGAGAAAGTGTTTATAGGTTGAGAGGTGAATTGAACATCATTGATGCTTCAAACTTGGAGTAGGAACTCCATTTGATACATGCGGGGCATGAGCCTATGACTAATCCTTGATATTTCTCTTATGATGCTATTCATATGTCTTGGATATATTTGTACCTTGGATGTTATCTAACCCGTGTAGGTACTTGGTTGAATCTAAATCTATGAGATTGCAACTCACTCACATCTTGAGCAATCTCTACATCACCAAGTCTCTACACAATGGTGGTTGAAGACAAGGAAGCACGAAACTATTCAAACATATCCTTTGGCAAATTCTATGTTGAGTCTCATGATTGTCATTTTGGATACACAAATGCTCTTCCTTGCAAAGCTAACCCATGTAGGTAGATGAACTCAAACTCCAAGCGGTGCTCCCAACCCTTGATGAACTACATCAACCTTGAGCAACCCACACAAGTTCAACTACAACAACACCACCCAAGGTATGTTATTCCATCTTAGAGAAGCTTTACTCCAAGTCATGAGTCAAAGCAACTCGACAAGATGTGAATACATCAAGATGCTTAAACAAAAAATGGTAACCCCATTTTGAGCTTAAACGATGAGTATGACCTATGATCAAGTGCTCTCACTTGACTCCTAAGTCAACATACTCTAACATAGGTGACTTTGCCACCGACCATTTCTAGATGAAGTTCTCTAGTGTTTCTCCATGCTTTTGCATTTGCATATTTGTTTCCCCTTTCACTTCATCTAGAACTTTTAGTTTCTTTTCTTTCCTTTTTGTTCTGCATTTTCTGCATCCAATTCATTGCAAATCTTTCAGTTAATTCCTTGCATATCCTTGTGAGATCTTACTTGTCTAGTGAGCTGAGGTGACAGGTGGTTTCACTCTGATGAACTCGGTCACATCGGTTTGTTCTCTTCGGCCCAACCGAAATCTTTCGGTGCAACCGAAGCACACAACTCGGAGTCACCGATTCCATCACAGGAAAAACCAACTTGCCACTTATTCCTGATTTCTATTTGCTCCAGCTCCACTCAATGATTCTTGTCCTCTACCAGCATCATATTAGACATGCTGCTTTGCTCTGTGACTCGAGGACCAACCGATTTGTATCACATGTCCAGAAGAGCCCTTCTTGGAAATTGATGCCAAAGGGGGAGAGAGAGATCACATCAAAGCTTAATCCTTTCTATAGGGGGAGAAAGAGAGAATACTCAGGGGGAGAAAGTAGTATCATCAAAGACCCCAGATGCTTGGTATTCAAGAGGAGAGATGTCACATGTCTTTAAGAGGGGAAAGACATGTTTGGTTGCTTGCTTTAGCTCAAGCTCCGGTGTTTCCTTTTTTGTTGCTCTGATTTTCTGTTCCCTATCTTCTCCCAATATCCCATGCAGATTCAGGGGGAGCAAGACATCTAAGGGAAGGAAATCTCTGATTTTATTGCATATCTTTACCTTTGGGGACATGTCTATATCCAATGTGGTACTTAGTACTCACTCTACGTGTCATCCCAGTCTTGGTTCTCTTGTGGTTTCTCTTGCTTGCTCTGGTCAGTAGGTGTATCTGTGTTATTTAACCTTGTTTGCGCAGGTTCATCCCATCCTAAGCCAACTCAAGACCACAAGGTAAGTATATGCATCACAGTCATGTGAATGAGAAGTTCTCGCTGATGTACATACTGTTTGCAAGGACTCACGAGCATGAAGGTACATTTCTCACATTCACATCATTTGCTCTGATGCATATAGCCAAGATACATGTAACACATTGCTTACTCTGTCATGTTTACGCATTCACATGCTCCTATATTCAATATTCACATGATTGCATACATGTAGGGGGAGCCTATGCATGTTACATGTCTTTCCAAAGCTTTACTTGCTATTCTCTATACCTTTATCTAAAGCTTTGATGTATGTTGTCATCAATTACCAAAAAGGGGGAGATTGAAAGCACAAGTGCTCCCTAGGTGGTTTTGGTAATTAATGTTAACATATCTCTTGTTGGACTAACACTTTTACCTAGTATGTTTCAGATAAGTTCAACAATGGAGTGGCATGGACTAGAGGATGTGGAACCCCTTCAAGATGCTAAGGACAAAGGATTGGCTCAAGCTTCAAGATCAAGACTCTACATTTTCTATTTTAGTGATCCAAGATCACATTGAGTCTATAGGAAAAGCCAATACTATCAAGAGGGGATGAGGTGTTGCTTAATGGCTTGCTTGCTCAAAGTGCTTAGTGATATGCTCCAAAACCCTCAACTACCTTCCCACATCCACATATGACCTAAACCAAAAGTCAAACTCGGCCCCACCGATTCTATCTATCCGGCGCCACCGAGTTTCAGATGTCATAACCACTGCCACAAACCCTAGCGAATCGGTTTCACCGATAGGGATCTCGGTCTCACCGAGATGGGATTATAATCTCTCTGTGTATGTCCATTACCAAGATCGGTCTCACCGAGTTTGAGCAATCGGTACTACCGAGATTACAATGCAAACT
Organism: Triticum urartu; assembly: GCF_003073215.2. Taxonomy (NCBI): domain Eukaryota; kingdom Viridiplantae; phylum Streptophyta; class Magnoliopsida; order Poales; family Poaceae; genus Triticum; species Triticum urartu. The sequence continues at coordinate 107,878,059 of NC_053025.1, read as the reverse complement.
CTCTGGTTAGCTTATTACCAAAATCGGTCCCACTGAGTTTGTGTAATCGGTCTCACCGAGTTTGCCTGACCAACTCTCTGGTTAGCTTATTACCAAAATCGGTCACACCGAGTTTGTGTAATCGGTCACACCGAGATTACGTTATGCCCTACCCCTAACCATATCGGTCCTACCGAGTTGCATCTCAGTCCCACCGAAAATCCTAACGGTCACTAGGTTTGCTGAATCGGTCCGACCGAGTTTAACCATTCGGTCCCATCGAGTTTGGCAAATTGTGTGTAACGGTTAGATTTTGTGTGGAGGCTGTATATACCCCTCCACCCACTCTTCATTCATTGAGAGAGCCATCAGAACATACCTACACTTCCAATACACATTTTCTGAGAGAGAACCACCTACACTTGTGTTGAGGTCAAGATATTCCATTCCAACCATATGAATCTTGATCTCTAGCCTTCCCAAGTTGCTTTCCACTCACATCTTCTTTCCACCAAATCCAAATCCTGTGAGAGAGATTTGAGTGTTGGGGAGACTATCATTTGAAGCACAAGAGCAAGGAGTTCATCATCAACACACCATTTGTTACTTCTTGGAGAGTGGTGTCTCCTAGATTGGCTAGGTGTCACTTGGGAGCCTCCAACAAGATTGTGGAGTTGAACCAAGGAGTTTGTAAGGGCAAGGATATCGCCTACTTCGTGAAGATCTACCGCTAGTGAGGCAAGTACTTCGTGGGCGGCGGCCGTGATGGAATAGACAAGGTTGCTTCTTCGTGGACCCTTCGTGGGTGGAGCCCTCCGTGGACTCGCGCAACCATTACCCTCCGTGGGTTGAAGTCTCCATCAACGTGGATGTACGATAGCACCACCTATCGGAACCACGACAAAAACATCTGTGTCTCCAATTGCGTTTGAATACTCCAAACCCTTCTCTTTACATTCTTGCAAGTTGCATGCTTTACTTTCCACTGCTCATATACTCATTGCATGCTTGCTTGATATGTATTGTGTTTGTTAAAGTTGTGCTTAAACTCCACTTAAACTTAAGAATATTAAAAACTGTAACTTTTGGCACCTAGGATAGGAAAAGCCGAAATCTATGGCACCCCTCATGACACTTATGACCTGCTTTTGCGCGGGAGAAGACAGCTGGCTAGCTCGCAGCAATAACATGACCAAGAGCCCTGGTAATTCGGATACCAAGGACAGCAGTGGCAGGTCGCGCCGCAACAAGCAAAAGCGCCGCATTAACGGCGACAACGCTGACGATACAACAGTTAATGCCGGATTCAGAGGCTCTAAACCCGGTCAGCGGAAAAAGGCATTCAACAGAAATACTCCGTGCCCGTCCAGTTTGGACCGAATACTCGACTGCTCATGCCAGATACATGGCACCCCCGAAAAACCAGCCAATCACACCAACAGGGATTGTTGGGTGTTCAAGCAGGCAGGCAAGTTAAATGCCGAAAGCAGAGACAGGGGGCTGCATAGTGATGACGAGGAGGAGCCCCGGCCTCCGGACAAAAGTGGACAGAAAGGTTTTCCCCCACAAGTGCGGACGGTGAACATGATATACGCAACCCACATCCCCAAGAAGGAGCGGAAGCGTGTGCTAAGGGACGTATACGCGATGGAGCCAGTCGCCCCAAAGTTCAACCCATGGTCTTCCTGCCCGATCACTTTTGATCGAAGGGACCACCCCACTAGCATCAGTCATGGTGGATTCGCCGCATTGGTTCTGGACCCAATTATTGACGGATTTCACCTCACTAGAGTCCTTATGGACGGCGACAGCAGCCTGAACCTGCTTTACCAGGATACAGTGCGGAAAATGGGCATCGATCCCTCGAGGATTAAACCCACTAAAACGACCTTTAAAGGCGTCATACCAGGTGTAGAGGCCAACTGTCACTACAAGGATTCCAGTCTATTGCAACAAAATTTATTGCTACAACTACGTTTGGTTGCAATAAAGCGCAATATTACCACAAGTTCTCCGGTTGTGGTAATAGGCGGCACATATTGCCGTAACTTAGTTTCGTCGCGATAAATACTAACTTTGTTGCAATACTGGCCTCATATTGCAACAAACTGTATCGGCGTTGCAATATGGTAGCGGTATTGCGACAAACAAATTTCGTTGCGTGAGGGCAGTCATTTTGTTGTAATAGAGACTAGGTATTTCAACAGAATAACTATTTGTGGCAATATTCGAAAAGATATTGCAACATCGGTGTAAAGTTGCATTAGTTACAAATATTGTTGCAAAAAGTGGCTAACTATTGCAA